>NC_051269.1:2651023-2709341 GCF_015220745.1 Sebastes umbrosus
TTGCAGCTTTAATTATTATTCTTTTTCCGCTGCAAGATCGCGTTTTTGACGACCTTAGCCATCCCCAAAACTCACGAAAAGTGGAGTATGCGTCAGAACTGGTGGGAAATTCAATGTTCTGGAGTGACTGGGCTCGGGTGTCTCCAGAGGGCTCCATAGCGCCCCCTAACGTACGCAGTTTTTCAGAGAAAGTTTCTTCGATCTTCACGAAATTCAAGTATGTCATTGCTCACGCCCTCATACCTGGATTAAATGATTTTGAGATTTCTTCGGCAAACAGGAAGTCAGCCATGTTGGACTTCCTGCGTGATTTTAGAATTTACGAACGCATATTTGAAGACTTTAGGATGCACAAAAATTTATGAAACTTTACACACACATCCAAACTAGTAATTACTTCATTTTAGTGGTGAAATTTTGCTTGGGCGTGGCATGTTGGCTCTCTAGCGCCCCCTTATGTCTTTCAGATTTTGAACATACCTTTAGGTACTCGGAATCTCATAAAATTTGGCAAAATGATAGACACCTGTGAACTTTATGTAACTGTATAGCCATTAGGCTCAGTGTGTTTAGCCGGCTCTATAGCGCCCCCTAACGCGTTGAAATTTTAACTTTGTCAAAGTTGATCCGATATTCATGAAATTTGGTATGCATATCCCACTCATCATTTGAAACATATTCCTCATTGGGTTTCATTAGCTCCGCCCACCCGGAAGTCGGCCATATTGGATTTCATGTCACTTTTAGGGTTTTATAGGCCGCGTACTTTAACGAACTCCTCCTACAGATTTGATCAGATGGAGTTGAAATTTGGTCAGGACCATCTTAAGACCTTGAAGATGAAAAGTTATTAAAATGATGAGTGTCCACTTAACGATCGGACCGTAGCGTGGCGGCCATTTTGAGCCATTCGCCATGAAACAGGCAGTTATTGTAACTCAACTGTACATAGTCCGATCTGCCCCAGATTTCTCAGGTATGATGGTGCTCCAGTACTGATGACATGTATATGAAAAATTATACTCATAGCCCCGCCCCAAGACGTTAGCCCCGCCCCCTTTCATATCTCATGAACCGTTTATAGTAGAGTCTTGCGGGAGGTGTCATATCACTCAGCAGAGAGTGCCTGTTTCATTGGGGATGGTTAGCCCCGCCCCCTACACATTAGCCCCGCCCCCTTTTATAACTCATGATCCGTTTGTCGTAGAGTCTTGTGGGAGGTGTCATATCACTCAGCAGAGAGTGCCTGTTTCATTGGTGAAAGTTATGCCCGCCCCCTACACATTAGCCACGCCCCCTTTCATAACTCGTGATCCGTTTGTCGTAGAGTCTTGTGGGAGGGTGTTATATCGCTCAGCAGAGAGTGCCTGTCGTAGAGCCTTGCGGCAGGCGTCGTGGCGCTCGTCAGAGTTTCGGCTTCACGGTGCCCGGCCGCGTCGGTCGGCGTCCCGCCAGCATCCTCGACGCGCAAGGGGCGAGGGCCCGTTCATCGCTGCTTGCAGCTTTAATTAGGGCCCGAGCACGAAAGTGCCAGGACCCAACGGTGTCCTGGCACGAAGTGCAAGGAACCTATTGTTTTTCTGGGGATTATTATTATTATTATTATTAGGGCCCGAGCACGAAAGTGCCAGGACCCAACGGTGTCCTGGCACGAAGTGCAAGGAACCTATTGTTTTTCTGGGGATTATTATTAGGGCCCGAGCACGAAAGTGCCAGGACCCAACGGTGTCCTGGCACGAAGTGCAAGGAACCTATTGTTTTTCTGGGGATTATTAGGGCCCGAGCACGAAAGTGCCAGGACCCAACGGTGTCCTGGCACGAAGTGCAAGGAACCTATTGTTTTTCTGGGGATTATTATTATTCTTTTTCCGCTGCAAGATCGCGTTTTTGACGACCTTAGCCATCCCCAAAACTCACGAAAAGTGGAGTATGCGTCAGAACTGGTGGGAAATTCAATGTTCTGGAGTGACTGGGCTCGGGTGTCTCCAGAGGGCTCCATAGCGCCCCCTAACGTACGCAGTTTTTCAGAGAAAGTTTCTTCGATCTTCACGAAATTCAAGTATGTCATTGCTCACGCCCTCATACCTGGATTAAATGATTTTGAGATTTCTTCGGCAAACAGGAAGTCAGCCATGTTGGACTTCCTGCGTGATTTTAGAATTTACGAACGCATATTTGAAGACTTTAGGATGCACAAAAATTTATGAAACTTTACACGCACATCCAAACTAGTAATTACTTAATTTTAGTGGTGAAATTTTGCTTGGGCGTGGCATGTTGGCTCTCTAGCGCCCCCTTATGTCTTTCAGATTTTGAACATACCTTTAGGTACTCGAAAACTCATGAAATTTGGCAAGATGATAGACACCTGTGAACTTTATTTAAATATATAGCCATTAGGCTCAGTGTGTTTAGCCGGCTCTATAGCGCCCCCTAACGCGTTGAAATTTTAACTTTGTCAAAGTTGATCCGATAATCATGAAATTTGGTATGCATATCCCACTCATCATTTGAAACATATTCCTCATTGGGTTTCATAAGCCCCGCCCACCCAGAAGTCGGCCATATTGGATTTTATGTACGATTTTCCCAATTTTTGAGTTTTATTGGCCGCGTACTTTAACGAACTCCTCCTACAGATTTGATCAGATGGAGTTGAAATTTGGTCAGGACCATCTTAAGACCTTGAAGATGAAAAGTTATTAAAATGATGAGTGTCCACTTAACGATCGGACCGTAGCGTGGCGGCCATTTTGAGCCATTCGCCAGTTATTGTAACTCAACTGTACATAGTCCGATCTGCCCCAAATCTCTCAGGTATGATGGTGCTCCAGTACTGATGACATGTATATGAAAAATTATACTCATAGCCCCGCCCTAAGACGTTAGCCCCGCCCCCTTTCATAACTCATGAACCGTTTATAGTAGAGTCTTGTGGGATGTGTCATATCACTCAGCAGAGAGTGGGTTAACCCTAACTCAACTGTACATAGTCCGATCTGCCCCAAATTTCTCAGGTATGATAAGGGTCCAGTCCTGATTATATGTAAATGCAAAAATATAGTCATAGCCACGGCCCCTACACATTAGCCCCGCCCCCTTTCATAACTCATGATCCGTTTGTCGTAGAGTCTTGTGGGAGGTGTCATATCACTCAGCAGAGAGTGCCTGTTTCATTGGTGAAGGTTATCCCCGCCCCCTACACATTAGCCCCGCCCCCCTTTCATAACTCATGATCCGTTTGTCGTAGAGTCTTGTGGGAGGTGTCATATCACTCAGCAGAGAGTGCCTGTTTCATTGGTGAAGGTTATCCCCGCCCCTACACATTAGCCACGCCCCCTTTCATTACTCATGATCCGTTTGTCGTAGAGTCTTGTGGGAGGTGTTATATCGCTCAGCAGAGAGTGCCTGTTTCATTGGTGAAGGTTATGCCCGCCCCCTACACATTAGCCACGCCCCCCTTCATAACTTGTGAACCGCTTGTCGTAGAGCCTTGCGGCAGGCGTCGTGGCGCTCGTCAGAGTTTCGGCTTCACGGTGCCCGGCCGCGTCGGTCGGCGTCCCGCCAGCATCCCCGACGCGCAAGGGGCGAGGGCCCGTTCATCGCGGCTTGCAGCTTTAATTAGGGCCCGAGCACGAAAGTGCCAGGACCCAACGGTGTCCTGGCACGAAGTGCAAGGAACCTATTGTTTTTCTGGGGATTATTATTATTAGGGCCCGAGCACGAAAGTGCCAGGACCCAACGGTGTCCTGGCACGAAGTGCAAGGAACCTATTGTTTTTCTGGGGATTATTATTATTATTCTTTTTTCCGCTGCAAGATCGCGTTTTGACGACCTTAGCCATCCCCAAAACTCACGAAAAGTGGAGTATGCGTCAGAACTGGTGGGAAATTCAATGTTCTGGAGTGACTGGGCTCGGGTGTCTCCAGAGGGCTCCATAGCGCCCCCTAACGTACGCAGTTTTTCAGAGAAAGTTTCTTCGATCTTCACGAAATTCAAGTATGTCATTGCTCACGCCCTCATACCTGGATTAAATGATTTTGAGATTTCTTCGGCAAACAGGAAGTCAGCCATGTTGGACTTCCTGCGTGATTTTAGAATTTACGAACGCATATTTGAAGACTTTAGGATGCACAAAAATTTATGAAACTTTACACACACATCCAAACTAGTAATTACTTCATTTTAGTGGTGAAATTTTGCTTGGGCGTGGCATGTTGGCTCTCTAGCGCCCCCTTATGTCTTTCAGATTTTGAACATACCTTTAGGTACTCGGAATCTCATAAAATTTGGCAAAATGATAGACACCTGTGAACTTTATGTAACTGTATAGCCATTAGGCTCAGTGTGTTTAGCCGGCTCTATAGCGCCCCCTAACGCGTTGAAATTTTAACTTTGTCAAAGTTGATCCGATATTCATGAAATTTGGTATGCATATCCCACTCATCATTTGAAACATATTCCTCATTGGGTTTCATAAGCCCCGCCCACCCAGAAGTCGGCCATATTGGATTTTATGTACGATTTTCCCAATTTTTGAGTTTTATTGGCCGCGTACTTTAACGAACTCCTCCTACAGATTTGATCAGATGGAGTTGAAATTTGGTCAGGACCATCTTAAGACCTTGAAGATGAAAAGTTATTAAAATGATGAGTGTCCACTTAACGATCGGACCGTAGCGTGGCGGCCATTTTGAGCCATTCGCCAGTTATTGTAACTCAACTGTACATAGTCCGATCTGCCCCAAATCTCTCAGGTATGATGGTGCTCCAGTACTGATGACATGTATATGAAAAATTATACTCATAGCCCCGCCCTAAGACGTTAGCCCCGCCCCCTTTCATAACTCATGAACCGTTTATAGTAGAGTCTTGTGGGATGTGTCATATCACTCAGCAGAGAGTGGGTTAACCCTAACTCAACTGTACATAGTCCGATCTGCCCCAAATTTCTCAGGTATGATAAGGGTCCAGTCCTGATTATATGTAAATGCAAAAATATAGTCATAGCCACGGCCCCTACACATTAGCCCCGCCCCCTTTCATAACTCATGATCCGTTTGTCGTAGAGTCTTGTGGGAGGTGTCATATCACTCAGCAGAGAGTGCCTGTTTCATTGGTGAAGGTTATCCCCGCCCCCTACACATTAGCCCCGCCCCCTTTCATAACTCATGATCCGTTTGTCGTAGAGTCTTGTGGGAGGTGTCATATCACTCAGCAGAGAGTGCCTGTTTCATTGGTGAAGGTTATGCCCGCCCCCTACACTTTAGCCCCGCCCCCTTTCATTACTCATGATCCGTTTGTCGTAGAGTCTTGTGGGAGGTGTTATATCGCTCAGCAGAGAGTGCCTGTTTCATTGGTGAAGGTTATGCCCGCCCCCTACACATTAGCCACGCCCCCCTTCATAACTTGTGAAACCGCTTGTCGTAGAGCCTTGCGGCAGGCGTCGTGGCGCTCGTCAGAGTTTTGGCTTCACGGTGCCCGGCCGCGTCGGTCGGCGTCCCGCCAGCATCCTCGACGCGCAAGGGGCGAGGGCCCGTTCATCGCTGCTTGCAGCTTTAATTATTATTATTATTATTCTTTTTCCGCTGGTAGATCGCGTTTTTGACGACCTTAGCCATCCCCAAAACTCACGAAAAGTGGAGTATGCGTCAGAACTGGTGGGAAATTCAATGTTCTGGAGTGACTGGGCTCGGGTGTCTCCAGAGGGCTCCATAGCGCCCCCTAACGTACGCAGTTTTTCAGAGAAAGTTTCTTCGATCTTCACGAAATTCAAGTATGTCATTGCTCACGCCCTCATACCTGGATTAAATGATTTTGAGATTTCTTCGGCAAACAGGAAGTCAGCCATGTTGGACTTCCTGCGTGATTTTAGAATTTACGAACGCATATTTGAAGACTTTAGGATGCACAAAAATTTATGAAACTTTACACACACATCCAAACTTGTAATTACTTCATTTTAGTGGTGAAATTTTGCTTGGGCGTGGCATGTTGGCTCTCTAGCGCCCCCTTATGTCTTTCAGATTTTGAACATACCTTTAGGTACTCGAAAACTCATGAAATTTGGCAAGATGATAGACACCTGTGAACTTTATTTAAATATATAGCCATTAGGCTCAGTGTGTTTAGCCGGCTCTATAGCGCCCCCTAACGCGTTGAAATTTTAACTTTGTCAAAGTTGATCCGATAATCATGAAATTTGGTATGCATATCCCACTCATCATTTGAAACATATTCCTCATTGGGTTTCATTAGCTCCGCCCACCCGGAAGTCGGCCATATTGGATTTCATGTCACTTTTAGCATTTTATAGGCCGCGTACTTTAACGAACTCCTCCTACAGATTTAATCAGATCGATTTGAAATTTGGTCAGGACCATCTTAAGACCTTGAAGATGAAAAGTTATTAAAATCGTGAGTTTTCACTTAACGAGCGGAACGTGGCGTGGCGTCCATTTTGAGCCATTCGCCATGAAACAGGCAGTTATTGTAACTCAACTGTACATAGTCCGATCTGCCCCAAATCTCTCAGGTATGATGGTGGTCCAGTACTGATGACATGTATATGAAAAATTATACTCATAGCCCCGCCCCAAGACGTTAGCCCCGCCCCCGTTCATATCTCATGAACCGGTTATAGTAGAGTCTTGGGGGGGGTGTCATATCACTCAGCAGAGAGTGCCTGTTTCATTGGGGATGGTTAGCCCCGCCCCCTACACATTAGCCCCGCCCCCTTTCATAACTCATGATCCGTTTGTAGTAGAGTCTTGTGGGGGGTGTCATATCACTCAGCAGAGAGTGCCTGTTTCATTGGTGAAAGTTATGCCCGCCCCCTACACATTAGCCACGCCCCCTTTCATAACTCGTGATCCGTTTGTCGTAGAGTCTTGTGGGAGGTGTTATATCGCTCAGCAGAGAGTGCCTGTCGTAGAGCCTTGCGGCAGGCGTCGTGGCGCTCGTCAGAGTTTCGGCTTCACGGTGCCCGGCCGCGTCGGTCGGCGTCCCGCCAGCATCCTCGACGCGCAAGGGGCGAGGGCCCGTTCATCGCTGCTTGCAGCTTTAATTAGGGCCCGAGCACGAAAGTGCCAGGACCCAACGGTGTCCTGGCACGAAGTGCAAGGAACCTATTGTTTTTCTGGGGATTATTATTAGGGCCCGAGCACGAAAGTGCCAGGACCCAACGGTGTCCTGGCACGAAGTGCAAGGAACCTATTGTTTTTCTGGGGATTATTAGGGCCCGAGCACGAAAGTGCCAGGACCCAACGGTGTCCTGGCACGAAGTGCAAGGAACCTATTGTTTTTCTGGGGATTATTATTATTATTCTTTTTCCGCTGCAAGATCGCGTTTTTGACGACCTTAGCCATCCCCAAAACTCACGAAAAGTGGAGTATGCGTCAGAACTGGTGGGAAATTCAATGTTCTGGAGTGACTGGGCTCGGGTGTCTCCAGAGGGCTCCATAGCGCCCCCTAACGTACGCAGTTTTTCAGAGAAAGTTTCTTCGATCTTCACGAAATTCAAGTATGTCATTGCTCACACCCTCATACCTGGATTAAATGATTTTGAGATTTCTTCGGCAAACAGGAAGTCAGCCATGTTGGACTTCCTGCGTGATTTTAGAATTTACGCACGCATATTTGAAGACTTTAGGATGCACAAAAATTTATGAAACTTTACACACACATCCAAACTAGTAATTACTTAATTTTAGTGGTGAAATTTTGCTTGGGCGTGGCATGTTGGCTCTCTAGCGCCCCCTTATGTCTTTCAGATTTTGAACATACCTTTAGGTACTCGAAAACTCATGAAATTTGGCAAGATGATAGACACCTGTGAACTTTATTTAAATATATAGCCATTAGGCTCAGTGTGTTTAGCCGGCTCTATAGCGCCCCCTAACGCGTTGAAATTTTAACTTTGTCAAAGTTGATCCGATAATCATGAAATTTGGTATGCATATCCCACTCATCATTTGAAACATATTCCTCATTGGGTTTCATTAGCTCCGCCCACCCGGAAGTCGGCCATATTGGATTTCATGTCACTTTTAGCATTTTATAGGCCGCGTACTTTAACGAACTCCTCCTACAGATTTAATCAGATCGATTTGAAATTTGGTCAGGACCATCTTAAGACCTTGAAGATGAAAAGTTATTAAAATCGTGAGTTTTCACTTAACGAGCGGAACGTGGCGTGGCGTCCATTTTGAGCCATTCGCCATGAAACAGGCAGTTATTGTAACTCAACTGTACATAGTCCGATCTGCCCCAAATCTCTCAGGTATGATGGTGGTCCAGTACTGATGACATGTATATGAAAAATTATACTCATAGCCCCGCCCCAAGACGTTAGCCCCGCCCCCTTTCATATCTCATGAACCGTTTATAGTAGAGTCTTGCGGGAGGTGTCATATCACTCAGCAGAGAGTGCCTGTTTCATTGGGGATGGTTAGCCCCGCCCCCTACACATTAGCCCCGCCCCCTTTCATAACTCATGATCCGTTTGTAGTAGAGTCTTGTGGGGGGTGTCATATCACTCAGCAGAGAGTGCCTGTTTCATTGGTGAAAGTTATGCCCGCCCCCTACACATTAGCCACGCCCCCTTTCATAACTCGTGATCCGTTTGTCGTAGAGTCTTGTGGGAGGTGTTATATCGCTCAGCAGAGAGTGCCTGTCGTAGAGCCTTGCGGCAGGCGTCGTGGCGCTCGTCAGAGTTTCGGCTTCACGGTGCCCGGCCGCGTCGGTCGGCGTCCCGCCAGCATCCTCGATGCGCAAGGGGCGAGGGCCCGTTCATCGCTGCTTGCAGCTTTAATTATTATTCTTTTTCCGCTGCAAGATCGCGTTTTTGACGACCTTAGCCATCCCCAAAACTCACGAAAAGTGGAGTATGCGTCAGAACTGGTGGGAAATTCAATGTTCTGGAGTGACTGGGCTCGGGTGTCTCCAGAGGGCTCCATAGCGCCCCCTAACGTACGCAGTTTTTCAGAGAAAGTTTCTTCGATCTTCACGAAATTCAAGTATGTCATTGCTCACGCCCTCATACCTGGATTAAATGATTTTGAGATTTCTTCGGCAAACAGGAAGTCAGCCATGTTGGACTTCCTGCGTGATTTTAGAATTTACGAACGCATATTTGAAGACTTTAGGATGCACAAAAATTTATGAAACTTTACACACACATCCAAACTAGTAATTACTTCATTTTAGTGGTGAAATTTTGCTTGGGCGTGGCATGTTGGCTCTCTAGCGCCCCCTTATGTCTTTCAGATTTTGAACATACCTTTAGGTACTCGAAAACTCATGAAATTTGGCAAGATGATAGACACCTGTGAACTTTATTTAAATATATAGCCATTAGGCTCAGTGTGTTTAGCCGGCTCTATAGCGCCCCCTAACGCGTTGAAATTTTAACTTTGTCAAAGTTGATCCGATAATCATGAAATTTGGTATGCATATCCCACTCATCATTTGAAACATATTCCTCATTGGGTTTCATTAGCTCCGCCCACCCGGAAGTCGGCCATATTGGATTTCATGTCACTTTTAGCATTTTATAGGCCGCGTACTTTAACGAACTCCTCCTACAGATTTAATCAGATCGATTTGAAATTTGGTCAGGACCATCTTAAGACCTTGAAGATGAAAAGTTATTAAAATCGTGAGTTTTCACTTAACGAGCGGAACGTGGCGTGGCGTCCATTTTGAGCCATTCGCCATGAAACAGGCAGTTATTGTAACTCAACTGTACATAGTCCGATCTGCCCCAAATCTCTCAGGTATGATGGTGGTCCAGTACTGATGACATGTATATGAAAAATTATACTCATAGCCCCGCCCCAAGACGTTAGCCCCGCCCCCGTTCATATCGCATGAACCGTTTATAGTAGAGTCTTGCGGGAGGTGTCATATCACTCAGCAGAGAGTGCCTGTTTCATTGGGGATGGTTAGCCCCGCCCCCTACACATTAGCCCCGCCCCCTTTCATAACTCATGATCCGTTTGTAGTAGAGTCTTGTGGGGGGTGTCATATCACTCAGCAGAGAGTGCCTGTTTCATTGGTGAAAGTTATGCCCGCCCCCTACACATTAGCCACGCCCCCTTTCATAACTCGTGATCCGTTTGTCGTAGAGTCTTGTGGGAGGTGTTATATCGCTCAGCAGAGAGTGCCTGTCGTAGAGCCTTGCGGCAGGCGTCGTCGCGCTCGTCAGAGTTTCGGCTTCACCGTGCCCGGCCGCGTCGGTCGGCGTCCCGCCAGCATCCCCGACGCGCAAGGGGCGAGGGCCCGTTCATCGCTGCTTGCAGCTTTAATTAGGGCCCGAGCACGAAAGTGCCAGGACCCAACGGTGTCCTGGCACGAAGTGCAAGGAACCTATTGTTTTTCTGGGGATTATTATTATTATTCTTTTTCCGCTGGTAGATCGCGTTTTTGACGACCTTAGCCATCCCCAAAACTCACGAAAAGTGGAGTATGCGTCAGAACTGGTGGGAAATTCAATGTTCTGGAGTGACTGGGCTCGGGTGTCTCCAGAGGGCTCCATAGCGCCCCCTAACGTACGCAGTTTTTCAGAGAAAGTTTCTTCGATCTTCACGAAATTCAAGTATGTCATTGCTCACGCCCTCATACCTGGATTAAATGATTTTGAGATTTCTTCGGCAAACAGGAAGTCAGCCATGTTGGACTTCCTGCGTGATTTTAGAATTTACGAACGCATATTTGAAGACTTTAGGATGCACAAAAATTTATGAAACTTTACACACACATCCAAACTAGTAATTACTTAATTTTAGTGGTGAAATTTTGCTTGGGCGTGGCATGTTGGCTCTCTAGCGCCCCCTTATGTCTTTCAGATTTTGAACATACCTTTAGGTACTCGAAAACTCATGAAATTTGGCAAGATGATAGACACCTGTGAACTTTATTTAAATATATAGCCATTAGGCTCAGTGTGTTTAGCCGGCTCTATAGCGCCCCCTAACGCGTTGAAATTTTAACTTTGTCAAAGTTGATCCGATAATCATGAAATTTGGTATGCATATCCCACTCATCATTTGAAACATATTCCTCATTGGGTTTCATTAGCTCCGCCCACCCGGAAGTCGGCCATATTGGATTTCATGTCACTTTTAGCATTTTATAGGCCGCGTACTTTAACGAACTCCTCCTACAGATTTAATCAGATCGATTTGAAATTTGGTCAGGACCATCTTAAGACCTTGAAGATGAAAAGTTATTAAAATCGTGAGTTTTCACTTAACGAGCGGAACGTGGCGTGGCGTCCATTTTGAGCCATTCGCCATGAAACAGGCAGTTATTGTAACTCAACTGTACATAGTCCGATCTGCCCCAAATCTCTCAGGTATGATGGTGGTCCAGTACTGATGACATGTATATGAAAAATTATACTCATAGCCCCGCCCCAAGACGTTAGCCCCGCCCCCTTTCATATCTCATGAACCGTTTATAGTAGAGTCTTGCGGGAGGTGTCATATCACTCAGCAGAGAGTGCCTGTTTCATTGGGGATGGTTAGCCCCGCCCCCTACACATTAGCCCCGCCCCCTTTCATAACTCATGATCCGTTTGTAGTAGAGTCTTGTGGGGGGTGTCATATCACTCAGCAGAGAGTGCCTGTTTCATTGGTGAAAGTTATGCCCGCCCCCTACACATTAGCCACGCCCCCTTTCATAACTCGTGATCCGTTTGTCGTAGAGTCTTGTGGGAGGTGTTATATCGCTCAGCAGAGAGTGCCTGTCGTAGAGCCTTGCGGCAGGCGTCGTGGCGCTCGTCAGAGTTTCGGCTTCACGGTGCCCGGCCGCGTCGGTCGGCGTCCCGCCAGCATCCTCGACGCGCAAGGGGCGAGGGCCCGTTCATCGCTGCTTGCAGCTTTAATTAGGGCCCGAGCACGAAAGTGCCAGGACCCAACGGTGTCCTGGCACGAAGTGCAAGGAACCTATTGTTTTTCTGGGGATTATTATTATTATTCTTTTTTCCGCTGGTAGATCGCGTTTTTGACGACCTTAGCCATCCCCAAAACTCACGAAAAGTGGAGTATGCGTCAGAACTGGTGGGAAATTCAATGTTCTGGAGTGACTGGGCTCGGGTGTCTCCAGAGGGCTCCATAGCGCCCCCTAACGTACGCAGTTTTTCCGAGAAAGTTTCTTCGATCTTCACGAAATTCAAGTATGTCATTGCTCACGCCCTCATACCTGGATTAAATGATTTTGAGATTTCTTCGGCCAACAGGAAGTCAGCCATGTTGGACTTCCTGCGTGATTTTAGAATTTACGAACGCATATTTGAAGACTTTAGGATGCACAAAAAATAATGAAACTTTACACGCACATCCAAACTCGTAATTAGTTTATTTTAGTGGTGAAATTTTGCTTGGGCGTCGCATGTTGGCTCTCTAGCGCCCCCTTATGTCTTTCAGATTTTGAACATACCTTTAGGTACTCGAAAACTCATGAAATTTGGCAAGATGATAGACACCTGTGAACTTTATTTAAATATATAGCCATTAGGCTCAGTGTGTTTAGCCGGCTCTATAGCGCCCCCTAACGCGTTGAAATTTTAACTTTGTCAAAGTTGATCCGATAATCATGAAATTTGGTATGCATATCCCACTCATCATTTGAAACATATTCCTCATTGGGTTTCATTAGCTCCGCCCACCCGGAAGTCGGCCATATTGGATTTCATGTCACTTTTAGCATTTTATAGGCCGCGTACTTTAACGAACTCCTCCTACAGATTTAATCAGATCGATTTGAAATTTGGTCAGGACCATCTTAAGACCTTGAAGATGAAAAGTTATTAAAATCGTGAGTTTTCACTTAACGAGCGGAACGTGGCGTGGCGTCCATTTTGAGCCATTCGCCATGAAACAGGCAGTTATTGTAACTCAACTGTACATAGTCCGATCTGCCCCAAATCTCTCAGGTATGATGGTGGTCCAGTACTGATGACATGTATATGAAAAATTATACTCATAGCCCCGCCCCAAGACGTTAGCCCCGCCCCCGTTGATATCTCATGAACCGTTTATAGTAGAGTCTTGCGGGAGGTGTCATATCACTCAGCAGAGAGTGCCTGTTTCATTGGGGATGGTTAGCCCCGCCCCCTACACATTAGCCCCGCCCCCGTTCATAACTCATGATCCGTTTGTAGTAGAGTCTTGTGGGGGGTGTCATTTCACTCAGCAGAGAGTGCCTGTTTCATTGGTGAAAGTTATGCCCGCCCCCTACACATTAGCCACGCCCCCTTTCATAACTCGTGATCCGTTTGTCGTAGAGTCTTGTGGGAGGTGTTATATCGCTCAGCAGAGAGTGCCTGTCGTAGAGCCTTGCGGCAGGCGTCGTGGCGCTCGTCAGAGTTTCGGCTTCACGGTGCCCGGCCGCGTCGGTCGGCGTCCCGCCAGCATCCTCGACGCGCAAGGGGCGAGGGCCCGTTCATCGCTGCTTGCAGCTTTAATTATTATTATTATTCTTTTTCCGCTGGTAGATCGCGTTTTTGACGACCTTAGCCATCCCCAAAACTCACGAAAAGTGGAGTATGCGTCAGAACTGGTGGGAAATTCAATGTTCTGGAGTGACTGGGCTCGGGTGTCTCCAGAGGGCTCCATAGCGCCCCCTAACGTACGCAGTTTTTCAGAGAAAGTTTTCTTCGATCTTCACGAAATTCAAGTATGTCATTGCTCACGCCCTCATACCTGGATTAAATGATTTTGAGATTTCTTCGGCAAACAGGAAGTCAGCCATGTTGGACTTCCTGCGTGATTTTAGAATTTACGAACGCATATTTGAAGACTTTAGGATGCACAAAAATTTATGAAACTTTACACACACATCCAAACTAGTAATTACTTCATTTTAGTGGTGAAATTTTGCTTGGGCGTGGCATGTTGGCTCTCTAGCGCCCCCTTATGTCTTTCAGATTTTGAACATACCTTTAGGTACTCGAAAACTCATGAAATTTGGCAAGATGATAGACACCTGTGAACTTTATTTAAATATATAGCCATTAGGCTCAGTGTGTTTAGCCGGCTCTATAGCGCCCCCTAACGCGTTGAAATTTTAACTTTGTCAAAGTTGATCCGATAATCATGAAATTTGGTATGCATATCCCACTCATCATTTGAAACATATTCCTCATTGGGTTTCATTAGCTCCGCCCACCCGGAAGTCGGCCATATTGGATTTCATGTCACTTTTAGCATTTTATAGGCCGCGTACTTTAACGAACTCCTCCTACAGATTTAATCAGATCGATTTGAAATTTGGTCAGGACCATCTTAAGACCTTGAAGATGAAAAGTTATTAAAATCGTGAGTTTTCACTTAACGAGCGGAACGTGGCGTGGCGTCCATTTTGAGCCATTCGCCATGAAACAGGCAGTTATTGTAACTCAACTGTACATAGTCCGATCTGCCCCAAATCTCTCAGGTATGATGGTGGTCCAGTACTGATGACATGTATATGAAAAATTATACTCATAGCCCCGCCCCAAGACGTTAGCCCCGCCCCCTTTCATATCTCATGAACCGTTTATAGTAGAGTCTTGCGGGAGGTGTCATATCACTCAGCAGAGAGTGCCTGTTTCATTGGGGATGGTTAGCCCCGCCCCCTACACATTAGCCCCGCCCCCTTTCATAACTCATGATCCGTTTGTAGTAGAGTCTTGTGGGGGGTGTCATATCACTCAGCAGAGAGTGCCTGTTTCATTGGTGAAAGTTATGCCCGCCCCCTACACATTAGCCACGCCCCCTTTCATAACTCGTGATCCGTTTGTCGTAGAGTCTTGTGGGAGGTGTTATATCGCTCAGCAGAGAGTGCCTGTCGTAGAGCCTTGCGGCAGGCGTCGTGGCGCTCGTCAGAGTTTCGGCTTCACGGTGCCCGGCCGCGTCGGTCGGCGTCCCGCCAGCATCCTCGACGCGCAAGGGGCGAGGGCCCGTTCATCGCTGCTTGCAGCTTTAATTAGGGCCCGAGCACGAAAGTGCCAGGACCCAACGGTGTCCTGGCACGAAGTGCAAGGAACCTATTGTTTTTCTGGGGATTATTAGGGCCCGAGCACGAAAGTGCCAGGACCCAACGGTGTCCTGGCACGAAGTGCAAGGAACCTATTGTTTTTCTGGGGATTATTAGGGCCCGAGCACGAAAGTGCCAGGACCCAACGGTGTCCTGGCACGAAGTGCAAGGAACCTATTGTTTTTCTGGGGATTATTATTAGGGCCCGAGCACGAAAGTGCCAGGACCCAACGGTGTCCTGGCACGAAGTGCAAGGAACCTATTGTTTTTCTGGGGATTATTATATTATTATTATTATTCTTTTTCCGCTGGTAGATCGCGTTTTTGACGACCTTAGCCATCCCCAAAACTCACGAAAAGTGGAGTATGCGTCAGAACTGGTGGGAAATTCAATGTTCTGGAGTGACTGGGCTCGGGTGTCTCCAGAGGGCTCCATAGCGCCCCCTAACGTACGCAGTTTTTCAGAGAAAGTTTCTTCGATCTTCACGAAATTCAAGTATGTCATTGCTCACGCCCTCATACCTGGATTAAATGATTTTGAGATTTCTTCGGCAAACAGGAAGTCAGCCATGTTGGACTTCCTGCGTGATTTTAGAATTTACGAACGCATATTTGAAGACTTTAGGATGCACAAAAATTTATGAAACTTTACACACACATCCAAACTAGTAATTACTTCATTTTAGTGGTGAAATTTTGCTTGGGCGTGGCATGTTGGCTCTCTAGCGCCCCCTTATGTCTTTCAGATTTTGAACATACCTTTAGGTACTCGAAAACTCATGAAATTTGGCAAGATGATAGACACCTGTGAACTTTATTTAAATATATAGCCATTAGGCTCAGTGTGTTTAGCCGGCTCTATAGCGCCCCCTAACGCGTTGAAATTTTAACTTTGTCAAAGTTGATCCGATAATCATGAAATTTGGTATGCATATCCCACTCATCATTTGAAACATATTCCTCATTGGGTTTCATTAGCTCCGCCCACCCGGAAGTCGGCCATATTGGATTTCATGTCACTTTTAGCATTTTATAGGCCGCGTACTTTAACGAACTCCTCCTACAGATTTAATCAGATCGATATGAAATTTGGTCAGGACCATCTTAAGACCTTGAAGATGAAAAGTTATTAAAATCGTGAGTTTTCACTTAACGAGCGGAACGTGGCGTGGCGTCCATTTTGAGCCATTCGCCATGAAACAGGCAGTTATTGTAACTCAACTGTACATAGTCCGATCTGCCCCAAATCTCTCAGGTATGATGGTGGTCCAGTACTGATGACATGTATATGAAAAATTATACTCATAGCCCCGCCCCAAGACGTTAGCCCCGCAACCTTTCATATCTCATGAACCGTTTATAGTAGAGTCTTGCGGGAGGTGTCATATCACTCAGCAGAGAGTGCCTGTTTCATTGGGGATGGTTAGCCCCGCCCCCTACACATTAGCCCCGCCCCCTTTCATAACTCATGATCCGTTTGTAGTAGAGTCTTGTGGGGGGTGTCATATCACTCAGCAGAGAGTGCCTGTTTCATTGGTGAAAGTTATGCCCGCCCCCTACACATTAGCCACGCCCCCTTTCATAACTCGTGATCCGTTTTGTCGTAGAGTCTTGTGGGAGGTGTTATATCGCTCAGCAGAGAGTGCCTGTCGTAGAGCCTTGCGGCAGGCGTCGTGGCGCTCGTCAGAGTTTCGGCTTCACGGTGCCCGGCCGCGTCGGTCGGCGTCCCGCCAGCATCCTCGACGCGCAAGGGGCGAGGGCCCGTTCATCGCTGCTTGCAGCTTTAATTATTATTATTCTTTTTCCGCTGGTAGATCGCGTTTTTGACGACCTTAGCCATCCCCAAAACTCACGAAAAGTGGAGTATGCGTCAGAACTGGTGGGAAATTCAATGTTCTGGAGTGACTGGGCTCGGGTGTCTCCAGAGGGCTCCATAGCGCCCCCTAACGTACGCAGTTTTTCAGAGAAAGTTTCTTCGATCTTCACGAAATTCAAGTATGTCATTGCTCACGCCCTCATACCTGGATTAAATGATTTTGAGATTTCTTCGGCAAACAGGAAGTCAGCCATGTTGGACTTCCTGCGTGATTTTAGAATTTACGAACGCATATTTGAAGACTTTAGGATGCACAAAAATTTATGAAACTTTACACGCACATCCAAACTAGTAATTACTTAATTTTAGTGGTGAAATTTTGCTTGGGCGTGGCATGTTGGCTCTCTAGCGCCCCCTTATGTCTTTCAGATTTTGAACATACCTTTAGGTACTCGAAAACTCATGAAATTTGGCAAGATGATAGACACCTGTGAACTTTATTTAAATATATAGCCATTAGGCTCAGTGTGTTTAGCCGGCTCTATAGCGCCCCCTAACGCGTTGAAATTTTAACTTTGTCAAAGTTGATCCGATAATCATGAAATTTGGTATGCATATCCCACTCATCATTTGAAACATATTCCTCATTGGGTTTCATTAGCTCCGCCCACCCGGAAGTCGGCCATATTGGATTTCATGTCACTTTTAGCATTTTATAGGCCGCGTACTTTAACGAACTCCTCCTACAGATTTAATCAGATCGATTTGAAATTTGGTCAGGACCATCTTAAGACCTTGAAGATGAAAAGTTATTAAAATCGTGAGTTTTCACTTAACGAGCGGAACGTGGCGTGGCGTCCATTTTGAGCCATTCGCCATGAAACAGGCAGTTATTGTAACTCAACTGTACATAGTCCGATCTGCCCCAAATCTCTCAGGTATGATGGTGGTCCAGTACTGATGACATGTATATGAAAAATTATACTCATAGCCCCGCCCAAGACGTTAGCCCCGCCCCCTTTCATATCTCATGAACCGTTTATAGTAGAGTCTTGCGGGAGGTGTCATATCACTCAGCAGAGAGTGCCTGTTTCATTGGGGATGGTTAGCCCCGCCCCCTACACATTAGCCCCGCCCCCTTTCATAACTCATGATCCGTTTGTAGTAGAGTCTTGTGGGGGGTGTCATATCACTCAGCAGAGAGTGCCTGTTTCATTGGTGAAAGTTATGCCCGCCCCCTACACATTAGCCACGCCCCCTTTCATAACTCGTGATCCGTTTGTCGTAGAGTCTTGTGGGAGGTGTTATATCGCTCAGCAGAGAGTGCCTGTCGTAGAGCCTTGCGGCAGGCGTCGTGGCGCTCGTCAGAGTTTCGGCTTCACGGTGCCCGGCCGCGTCGGTCGGCGTCCCGCCAGCATCCTCGACGCGCAAGGGGCGAGGGCCCGTTCATCGCTGCTTGCAGCTTTAATTATTATTCTTTTTCCGCTGGTAGATCGCGTTTTTGACGACCTTAGCCATCCCCAAAACTCACGAAAAGTGGAGTATGCGTCAGAACTGGTGGGAAATTCAATGTTCTGGAGTGACTGGGCTTGGGTGTCTCCAGAGGGCTCCATAGCGCCCCCTAACGTACGCAGTTTTTCAGAGAAAGTTTCTTCGATCTTCACGAAATTCAAGTATGTCATTGCTCACGCCCTCATACCTGGATTAAATGATTTTGAGATTTCTTCGGCAAACAGGAAGTCAGCCATGTTGGACTTCCTGCGTGATTTTAGAATTTACGAACGCATATTTGAAGACTTTAGGATGCACAAAAATTTATGAAACTTTACACACACATCCAAACTAGTAATTACTTCATTTTAGTGGTGAAATTTTGCTTGGGCGTGGCATGTTGGCTCTCTAGCGCCCCCTTATGTCTTTCAGATTTTGAACATACCTTTAGGTACTCGAAAACTCATGAAATTTGGCAAGATGATACACACCTGTGAACTTTATTTAAATATATAGCCATTAGGCTCAGTGTGTTTAGCCGGCTCTATAGCGCCCCCTAACGCGTTGAAATTTTAACTTTGTCAAAGTTGATCCGATAATCATGAAATTTGGTATGCATATCCCACTCATCATTTGAAACATATTCCTCATTGGGTTTCATTAGCTCCGCCCACCCGGAAGTCGGCCATATTGGATTTCATGTCACTTTTAGCATTTTATAGGCCGCGTACTTTAACGAACTCCTCCTACAGATTTAATCAGATCGATTTGAAATTTGGTCAGGACCATCTTAAGACCTTGAAGATGAAAAGTTATTAAAATCGTGAGTTTTCACTTAACGAGCGGAACGTGGCGTGGCGTCCATTTTGAGCCATTCGCCATGAAACAGGCAGTTATTGTAACTCAACTGTACATAGTCCGATCTGCCCCAAATCTCTCAGGTATGATGGTGGTCCAGTACTGATGACATGTATATGAAAAATTATACTCATAGCCCCGCCCCAAGACGTTAGCCCCGCCCCCTTTCATATCTCATGAACCGTGTATAGTAGAGTCTTGCGGGAGGTGTCATATCACTCAGCAGAGAGTGCCTGTTTCATTGGGGATGGTTAGCCCCGCCCCCTACACATTAGCCCCGCCCCCTTTCATAACTCATGATCCGTTTGTAGTAGAGTCTTGTGGGGGGTGTCATATCACTCAGCAGAGAGTGCCTGTTTCATTGGTGAAAGTTATGCCCGCCCCCTACACATTAGCCACGCCCCCTTTCATAACTCGTGATCCGTTTGTCGTAGAGTCTTGTGGGAGGTGTTATATCGCTCAGCAGAGAGTGCCTGTCGTAGAGCCTTGCGGCAGGCGTCGTGGCGCTCGTCAGAGTTTCGGCTTCACGGTGCCCGGCCGCGTCGGTCGGCGTCCCGCCAGCATCCTCGACGCGCAAGGGGCGAGGGCCCGTTCATCGCTGCTTGCAGCTTTAATTAGGGCCCGAGCACGAAAGTGCCAGGACCCAACGGTGTCCTGGCACGAAGTGCAAGGAACCTATTGTTTTTCTGGGGATTATTAGGGCCCGAGCACGAAAGTGCCAGGACCCAACGGTGTCCTGGCACGAAGTGCAAGGAACCTATTGTTTTTCTGGGGATTATTATTATTCTTTTTCCGCTGCAAGATCGCGTTTTTGACGACCTTAGCCATCCCCAAAACTCACGAAAAGTGGAGTATGCGTCAGAACTGGTGGGAAATTCAATGTTCTGGAGTGACTGGGCTCGGGTGTCTCCAGAGGGCTCCATAGCGCCCCCTAACGTACGCAGTTTTTCAGAGAAAGTTTCTTCGATCTTCACGAAATTCAAGTATGTCATTGCTCACGCCCTCATACCTGGATTAAATGATTTTGAGATTTCTTCGGCAAACAGGAAGTCAGCCATGTTGGACTTCCTGCGTGATTTTAGAATTTACGAACGCATATTTGAAGACTTTAGGATGCACAAAAATTTATGAAACTTTACACACACATCCAAACTAGTAATTACTTCATTTTAGTGGTGAAATTTTGCTTGGGCGTGGCATGTTGGCTCTCTAGCGCCCCCTTATGTCTTTCAGATTTTGAACATACCTTTAGGTACTCGAAAACTCATGAAATTTGGCAAGATGATAGACACCTGTGAACTTTATTTAAATATATAGCCATTAGGCTCAGTGTGTTTAGCCGGCTCTATAGCGCCCCCTAACGCGTTGAAATTTTAACTTTGTCAAAGTTGATCCGATAATCATGAAATTTGGTATGCATATCCCACTCATCATTTGAAACATATTCCTCATTGGGTTTCATTAGCTCCGCCCACCCGGAAGTCGGCCATATTGGATTTCATGTCACTTTTAGCATTTTATAGGCCGCGTACTTTAACGAACTCCTCCTACAGATTTAATCAGATCGATTTGAAATTTGGTCAGGACCATCTTAAGACCTTGAAGATGAAAAGTTATTAAAATCGTGAGTTTTCACTTAACGAGCGGAACGTGGCGTGGCGTCCATTTTGAGCCATTCGCCATGAAACAGGCAGTTATTGTAACTCAACTGTACATAGTCCGATCTGCCCCAAATCTCTCAGGTATGATGGTGGTCCAGTACTGATGACATGTATATGAAAAATTATACTCATAGCCCCGCCCCAAGACGTTAGCCCCGCCCCCTTTCATATCTCATGAACCGTTTATAGTAGAGTCTTGCGGGAGGTGTCATATCACTCAGCAGAGAGTGCCTGTTTCATTGGGGATGGTTAGCCCCGCCCCCTACACATTAGCCCCGCCCCCTTTCATAACTCATGATCCGTTTGTAGTAGAGTCTTGTGGGGGGTGTCATATCACTCAGCAGAGAGTGCCTGTTTCATTGGTGAAAGTTATGCCCGCCCCCTACACATTAGCCACGCCCCCTTTCATAACTCGTGATCCGTTTGTCGTAGAGTCTTGTGGGAGGTGTTATATCGCTCAGCAGAGAGTGCCTGTCGTAGAGCCTTGCGGCAGGCGTCGTGGCGCTCGTCAGAGTTTCGGCTTCATGGTGCCCGGCCGCGTCGGTCGGCGTCCCGCCAGCATCCTCGACGCGCAAGGGGCGAGGGCCCGTTCATCGCTGCTTGCAGCTTTAATTAGGGCCCGAGCACGAAAGTGCCAGGACCCAACGGTGTCCTGGCACGAAGTGCAAGGAACCTATTGTTTTTCTGGGGATTATTATTATTATTCTTTTTCCGCTGCAAGATCGCGTTTTTGACGACCTTAGCCATCCCCAAAACTCACGAAAAGTGGAGTATGCGTCAGAAACTGGTGGGAAATTCAATGTTCTGGAGTGACTGGGCTCGGGTGTCTCCAGAGGGCTCCATAGCGCCCCCTAACGTACGCAGTTTTTCAGAGAAAGTTTCTTCGATCTTCACGAAATTCAAGTATGTCATTGCTCACGCCCTCATACCTGGATTAAATGATTTTGAGATTTCTTCGGCAAACAGGAAGTCAGCCATGTTGGACTTCCTGCGTGATTTTAGAATTTACGAACGCATATTTGAAGACTTTAGGATGCACAAAAATTTATGAAACTTTACACACACATCCAAACTAGTAATTACTTCATTTTAGTGGTGAAATTTTGCTTGGGCGTGGCATGTTGGCTCTCTAGCGCCCCCTTATGTCTTTCAGATTTTGAACATACCTTTAGGTACTCGGAATCTCATAAAATTTGGCAAAATGATAGACACCTGTGAACTTTATGTAACTGTATAGCCATTAGGCTCAGTGTGTTTAGCCGGCTCTATAGCGCCCCCTAACGCGTTGAAATTTTAACTTTGTCAAAGTTGATCCGATATTCATGAAATTTGGTATGCATATCCCACTCATCATTTGAAACATATTCCTCATTGGGTTTCATAAGCCCCGCCCACCCAGAAGTCGGCCATATTGGATTTTATGTACGATTTTCCCAATTTTTGAGTTTTATTGGCCGCGTACTTTAACGAACTCCTCCTACAGATTTGATCAGATGGAGTTGAAATTTGGTCAGGACCATCTTAAGACCTTGAAGATGAAAAGTTATTAAAATGATGAGTGTCCACTTAACGATCGGACCGTAGCGTGGCGGCCATTTTGAGCCATTCGCCAGTTATTGTAACTCAACTGTACATAGTCCGATCTGCCCCAAATCTCTCAGGTATGATGGTGCTCCAGTACTGATGACATGTATATGAAAAATTATACTCATAGCCCCGCCCTAAGACGTTAGCCCCGCCCCCTTTCATAACTCATGAACCGTTTATAGTAGAGTCTTGTGGGATGTGTCATATCACTCAGCAGAGAGTGGGTTAACCCTAACTCAACTGTACATAGTCCGATCTGCCCCAAATTTCTCAGGTATGATAAGGGTCCAGTCCTGATTATATGTAAATGCAAAAATATAGTCATAGCCACGGCCCCTACACATTAGCCCCGCCCCCTTTCATAACTCATGATCCGTTTGTCGTAGAGTCTTGTGGGAGGTGTCATATCACTCAGCAGAGAGTGCCTGTTTCATTGGTGAAGGTTATCCCCGCCCCCTACACATTAGCCCCGCCCCCTTTCATAACTCATGATCCGTTTGTCGTAGAGTCTTGTGGGAGGTGTCATATCACTCAGCAGAGAGTGCCTGTTTCATTGGTGAAGGTTATGCCCGCCCCCTACACATTAGCCACGCCCCCTTTCATTACTCATGATCCGTTTGTCGTAGAGTCTTGTGGGAGGTGTTATATCGCTCAGCAGAGAGTGCCTGTTTCATTGGTGAAGGTTATGCCCGCCCCCTACACATTAGCCACGCCCCCCTTCATAACTTGTGAACCGCTTGTCGTAGAGCCTTGCGGCAGGCGTCGTGGCGCTCGTCAGAGTTTTGGCTTCACGGTGCCCGGCCGCGTCGGTCGGCGTCCCGCCAGCATCCTCGACGCGCAAGGGGCGAGGGCCCGTTCATCGCTGCTTGCAGCTTTAATTCGGGCCCGAGCACGAAAGTGCCAGGACCCAACGGTGTCCTGGCACGAAGTGCAAGGAACCTATTGTTTTTCTGGGGATTATTATTAGGGCCCGAGCACGAAAGTGCCAGGACCCAACGGTGTCCTGGCACGAAGTGCAAGGAACCTATTGTTTTTCTGGGGATTATTATTATTATTCTTTTTCCGCTGCGAGATCGCGTTTTTGACGACCTTAGCCATCCCCAAAACTCACGAAAAGTGGAGTATGCGTCAGAACTGGTGGGAAATTCAATGTTCTGGAGTGACTGGGCTCGGGTGTCTCCAGAGGGCTCCATAGCGCCCCCTAACGTACGCAGTTTTTCAGAGAAAGTTTCTTCGATCTTCACGAAATTCAAGTATGTCATTGCTCACGCCCTCATACCTGGATTAAATGATTTTGAGATTTCTTCGGCAAACAGGAAGTCAGCCATGTTGGACTTCCTGCGTGATTTTAGAATTTACGAACGCATATTTGAAGACTTTAGGATGCACAAAAATTTATGAAACTTTACACACACATCCAAACTAGTAATTACTTCATTTTAGTGGTGAAATTTTGCTTGGGCGTGGCATGTTGGCTCTCTAGCGCCCCCTTATGTCTTTCAGATTTTGAACATACCTTTAGGTACTCGAAAACTCATGAAATTTGGCAAGATGATAGACACCTGTGAACTTTATTTAAATATATAGCCATTAGGCTCAGTGTGTTTAGCCGGCTCTATAGCGCCCCCTAACGCGTTGAAATTTTAACTTTGTCAAAGTTGATCCGATAATCATGAAATTTGGTATGCATATCCCACTCATCATTTGAAACATATTCCTCATTGGGTTTCATTAGCTCCGCCCACCCGGAAGTCGGCCATATTGGATTTCATGTCACTTTTAGCATTTTATAGGCCGCGTACTTTAACGAACTCCTCCTACAGATTTAATCAGATCGATTTGAAATTTGGTCAGGACCATCTTAAGACCTTGAAGATGAAAAGTTATTAAAATCGTGAGTTTTCACTTAACGAGCGGAACGTGGCGTGGCGTCCATTTTGAGCCATTCGCCATGAAACAGGCAGTTATTGTAACTCAACTGTACATAGTCCGATCTGCCCCAAATCTCTCAGGTATGATGGTGGTCCAGTACTGATGACATGTATATGAAAAATTATACTCATAGCCCCGCCCCAAGACGTTAGCCCCGCCCCCTTTCATATCTCATGAACCGTTTATAGTAGAGTCTTGCGGGAGGTGTCATATCACTCAGCAGAGAGTGCCTGTTTCATTGGGGATGGTTAGCCCCGCCCCCTACACATTAGCCCCGCCCCCTTTCATAACTCATGATCCGTTTGTAGTAGAGTCTTGTGGGGGGTGTCATATCACTCAGCAGAGAGTGCCTGTTTCATTGGTGAAAGTTATGCCCGCCCCCTACACATTAGCCACGCCCCCTTTCATAACTCGTGATCCGTTTGTCGTAGAGTCTTGTGGGAGGTGTTATATCGCTCAGCAGAGAGTGCCTGTCGTAGAGCCTTGCGGCAGGCGTCGTGGCGCTCGTCAGAGTTTCGGCTTCACGGTGCCCGGCCGCGTCGGTCGGCGTCCCGCCAGCATCCTCGACGCGCAAGGGGCGAGGGCCCGTTCATCGCTGCTTGCAGCTTTAATTATTATTCTTTTTCCGCTGCAAGATCGCGTTTTTGACGACCTTAGCCATCCCCAAAACTCACGAAAAGTGGAGTATGCGTCAGAACTGGTGGGAAATTCAATGTTCTGGAGTGACTGGGCTCGGGTGTCTCCAGAGGGCTCCATAGCGCCCCTAACGTACGCAGTTTTTCAGAGAAAGTTTCTTCGATCTTCACGAAATTCAAGTATGTCATTGCTCACGCCCTCATACCTGGATTAAATGATTTTGAGATTTCTTCGGCAAACAGGAAGTCAGCCATGTTGGACTTCCTGCGTGATTTTAGAATTTACGAACGCATATTTGAAGACTTTAGGATGCACAAAAATTTATGAAACTTTACACACACATCCAAACTAGTAATTACTTAATTTTAGTGGTGAAATTTTGCTTGGGCGTGGCATGTTGGCTCTCTAGCGCCCCCTTATGTCTTTCAGATTTTGAACATACCTTTAGGTACTCGAAAACTCATGAAATTTGGCAAGATGATAGACACCTGTGAACTTTATTTAAATATATAGCCATTAGGCTCAGTGTGTTTAGCCGGCTCTATAGCGCCCCCTAACGCGTTGAAATTTTAACTTTGTCAAAGTTGATCCGATAATCATGAAATTTGGTATGCATATCCCACTCATCATTTGAAACATATTCCTCATTGGGTTTCATTAGCTCCGCCCACCCGGAAGTCGGCCATATTGGATTTCATGTCACTTTTAGCATTTTATAGGCCGCGTACTTTAACGAACTCCTCCTACAGATTTAATCAGATCGATTTGAAATTTGGTCAGGACCATCTTAAGACCTTGAAGATGAAAAGTTATTAAAATCGTGAGTTTTCACTTAACGAGCGGAACGTGGCGTGGCGTCCATTTTGAGCCATTCGCCATGAAACAGGCAGTTATTGTAACTCAACTGTACATAGTCCGATCTGCCCCAAATCTCTCAGGTATGATGGTGGTCCAGTACTGATGACATGTATATGAAAAATTATACTCATAGCCCCGCCCCAAGACGTTAGCCCCGCCCCCGTTCATATCTCATGAACCGTTTATAGTAGAGTCTTGCGGGAGGTGTCATATCACTCAGCAGAGAGTGCCTGTTTCATTGGGGATGGTTAGCCCCGCCCCCTACACATTAGCCCCGCCCCCTTTCATAACTCATGATCCGTTTGTAGTAGAGTCTTGTGGGGGGTGTCATATCACTCAGCAGAGAGTGCCTGTTTCATTGGTGAAAGTTATGCCCGCCCCCTACACATTAGCCACACCCCCTTTCATAACTCGTGATCCGTTTGTCGTAGAGTCTTGTGGGAGGTGTTATATCGCTCAGCAGAGAGTGCCTGTCGTAGAGCCTTGCGGCAGGCGTCGTGGCGCTCGTCAGAGTTTCGGCTTCACGGTGCCCGGCCGCGTCGGTCGGCGTCCCGCCAGCATCCTCGACGCGCAAGGGGCGAGGGCCCGTTCATCGCTGCTTGCAGCTTTAATTATTATTATTATTATTAGGGCCCGAGCACGAAAGTGCCAGGACCCAACGGTGTCCTGGCACGAAGTGCAAGGAACCTATTGTTTTTCTGGGGATTATTATTATTCTTTTTCCGCTGCAAGATCGCGTTTTTGACGACCTTAGCCATCCCCAAAACTCACGAAAAGTGGAGTATGCGTCAGAACTGGTGGGAAATTCAATGTTCTGGAGTGACTGGGCTCGGGTGTCTCCAGAGGGCTCCATAGCGCCCCCTAACGTACGCAGTTTTTCAGAGAAAGTTTCTTCGATCTTCACGAAATTCAAGTATGTCATTGCTCACGCCCTCATACCTGGATTAAATGATTTTGAGATTTCTTCGGCAAACAGGAAGTCAGCCATGTTGGACTTCCTGCGTGATTTTAGAATTTACGAACGCATATTTGAAGACTTTAGGATGCACAAAAATTTATGAAACTTTACACACACATCCAAACTAGTAATTACTTCATTTTAGTGGTGAAATTTTGCTTGGGCGTGGCATGTTGGCTCTCTAGCGCCCCCTTATGTCTTTCAGATTTTGAACATACCTTTAGGTACTCGAAAACTCATGAAATTTGGCAAGATGATACACACCTGTGAACTTTATTTAAATATATAGCCATTAGGCTCAGTGTGTTTAGCCGGCTCTATAGCGCCCCCTAACGCGTTGAAATTTTAACTTTGTCAAAGTTGATCCGATAATCATGAAATTTGGTATGCATATCCCACTCATCATTTGAAACATATTCCTCATTGGGTTTCATTAGCTCCGCCCACCCGGAAGTCGGCCATATTGGATTTCATGTCACTTTTAGCATTTTATAGGCCGCGTACTTTAACGAACTCCTCCTACAGATTTAATCAGATCGATTTGAAATTTGGTCAGGACCATCTTAAGACCTTGAAGATGAAAAGTTATTAAAATCGTGAGTTTTCACTTAACGAGCGGAACGTGGCGTGGCGTCCATTTTGAGCCATTCGCCATGAAACAGGCAGTTATTGTAACTCAACTGTACATAGTCCGATCTGCCCCAAATCTCTCAGGTATGATGGTGGTCCAGTACTGATGACATGTATATGAAAAATTATACTCATAGCCCCGCCCCAAGACGTTAGCCCCGCCCCCTTTCATATCTCATGAACCGTTTATAGTAGAGTCTTGCAGGAGGTGTCATATCACTCAGCAGAGAGTGCCTGTTTCATTGGGGATGGTTAGCCCCGCCCCCTACACATTAGCCCCGCCCCCTTTCATAACTCATGATCCGTTTGTAGTAGAGTCTTGTGGGGGGTGTCATATCACTCAGCAGAGAGTGCCTGTTTCATTGGTGAAAGTTATGCCCGCCCCCTACACATTAGCCACGCCCCCTTTCATAACTCGTGATCCGTTTGTCGTAGAGTCTTGTGGGAGGTGTTATATCGCTCAGCAGAGAGTGCCTGTCGTAGAGCCTTGCGGCAGGCGTCGTGGCGCTCGTCAGAGTTTCGGCTTCACGGTGCCCGGCCGCGTCGGTCGGCGTCCCGCCAGCATCCTCGACGCGCAAGGGGCGAGGGCCCGTTCATCGCTGCTTGCAGCTTTAATTATTATTCTTTTTCCGCTGCAAGATCGCGTTTTTGACGACCTTAGCCATCCCCAAAACTCACGAAAAGTGGAGTATGCGTCAGAACTGGTGGGAAATTCAATGTTCTGGAGTGACTGGGCTCGGGTGTCTCCAGAGGGCTCCATAGCGCCCCCTAACGTACGCAGTTTTTCAGAGAAAGTTTCTTCGATCTTCACGAAATTCAAGTATGTCATTGCTCACGCCCTCATACCTGGATTAAATGATTTTGAGATTTCTTCGGCAAACAGGAAGTCAGCCATGTTGGACTTCCTGCGTGATTTTAGAATTTACGAACGCATATTTGAAGACTTTAGGATGCACAAAAATTTATGAAACTTTACACACACATCCAAACTAGTAATTACTTCATTTTAGTGGTGAAATTTTGCTTGGGCGTGGCATGTTGGCTCTCTAGCGCCCCCTTATGTCTTTCAGATTTTGAACATACCTTTAGGTACTCGAAAACTCATGAAATTTGGCAAGATGATAGACACCTGTGAACTTTATTTAAATATATAGCCATTAGGCTCAGTGTGTTTAGCCGGCTCTATAGCGCCCCCTAACGCGTTGAAATTTTAACTTTGTCAAAGTTGATCCGATAATCATGAAATTTGGTATGCATATCCCACTCATCATTTGAAACATATTCCTCATTGGGTTTCATTAGCTCCGCCCACCCGGAAGTCGGCCATATTGGATTTCATGTCACTTTTAGCATTTTATAGGCCGCGTACTTTAACGAACTCCTCCTACAGATTTAATCAGATCGATTTGAAATTTGGTCAGGACCATCTTAAGACCTTGAAGATGAAAAGTTATTAAAATCGTGAGTTTTCACTTAACGAGCGGAACGTGGCGTGGCGTCCATTTTGAGCCATTCGCCATGAAACAGGCAGTTATTGTAACTCAACTGTACATAGTCCGATCTGCCCCAAATCTCTCAGGTATGATGGTGGTCCAGTACTGATGACATGTATATGAAAAATTATACTCATAGCCCCGCCCCAAGACGTTAGCCCCGCCCCCTTTCATATCTCATGAACCGTTTATAGTAGAGTCTTGCGGGAGGTGTCATATCACTCAGCAGAGAGTGCCTGTTTCATTGGGGATGGTTAGCCCCGCCCCCTACACAGTAGCCCCGCCCCCTTTCATAACTCATGATCCGTTTGTAGTAGAGTCTTGTGGGGGGTGTCATATCACTCAGCAGAGAGTGCCTGTTTCATTGGTGAAAGTTATGCCCGCCCCCTACACATTAGCCACGCCCCCTTTCATAACTCGTGATCCGTTTGTCGTAGAGTCTTGTGGGAGGTGTTATATCGCTCAGCAGAGAGTGCCTGTCGTTTCATAACTCATGATCCGTTTGTAGTAGAGTCTTGTGGGGGGTGTCATATCACTCAGCAGAGAGTGCCTGTTTCATTGGTGAAAGTTATGCCCGCCCCCTACACATTAGCCACGCCCCCTTTCATAACTCGTGATCCGTTTGTCGTAGAGTCTTGTGGGAGGTGTTATATCGCTCAGCAGAGAGTGCCTGTCGTAGAGCCTTGCGGCAGGCGTCGTGGCGCTCGTCAGAGTTTCGGCTTCACGGTGCCCGGCCGCGTCGGTCGGCGTCCCGCCAGCATCCTCGACGCGCAAGGGGCGAGGGCCCGATCATCGCTGCTTGCAGCTTTAATTATTATTATTATTCTTTTTCCGCTGCAAGATCGCGTTTTTGACGACCTTAGCCATCCCCAAAACTCACGAAAAGTGGAGTATGCGTCAGAACTGGTGGGAAATTCAATGTTCTGGAGTGACTGGGCTCGGGTGTCTCCAGAGGGCTCCATAGCGCCCCCTAACGTACGCAGTTTTTCAGAGAAAGTTTCTTCGATCTTCACGAAATTCAAGTATGTCATTGCTCACGCCCTCATACCTGGATTAAATGATTTTGAGATTTCTTCGGCAAACAGGAAGTCAGCCATGTTGGACTTCCTGCGTGATTTTAGAATTTACGAACGCATATTTGAAGACTTTAGGATGCACAAAAATTTATGAAACTTTACACGCACATCCAAACTAGTAATTACTTAATTTTAGTGGTGAAATTTTGCTTGGGCGTGGCATGTTGGCTCTCTAGCGCCCCCTTATGTCTTTCAGATTTTGAACATACCTTTAGGTACTCGAAAACTCATGAAATTTGGCAAGATGATAGACACCTGTGAACTTTATTTAAATATATAGCCATTAGGCTCAGTGTGTTTAGCCGGCTCTATAGCGCCCCCTAACGCGTTGAAATTTTAACTTTGTCAAAGTTGATCCGATAATCATGAAATTTGGTATGCATATCCCACTCATCATTTGAAACATATTCCTCATTGGGTTTCATAAGCCCCGCCCACCCAGAAGTCGGCCATATTGGATTTTATGTACGATTTTCCCAATTTTTGAGTTTTATTGGCCGCGTACTTTAACGAACTCCTCCTACAGATTTGATCAGATGGAGTTGAAATTTGGTCAGGACCATCTTAAGACCTTGAAGATGAAAAGTTATTAAAATGATGAGTGTCCACTTAACGATCGGACCGTAGCGTGGCGGCCATTTTGAGCCATTCGCCAGTTATTGTAACTCAACTGTACATAGTCCGATCTGCCCCAAATCTCTCAGGTATGATGGTGCTCCAGTACTGATGACATGTATATGAAAAATTATACTCATAGCCCCGCCCTAAGACGTTAGCCCCGCCCCCTTTCATAACTCATGAACCGTTTATAGTAGAGTCTTGTGGGATGTGTCATATCACTCAGCAGAGAGTGGGTTAACCCTAACTCAACTGTACATAGTCCGATCTGCCCCAAATTTCTCAGGTATGATAAGGGTCCAGTCCTGATTATATGTAAATGCAAAAATATAGTCATAGCCACGGCCCCTACACATTAGCCCCGCCCCCTTTCATAACTCATGATCCGTTTGTCGTAGAGTCTTGTGGGAGGTGTCATATCACTCAGCAGAGAGTGCCTGTTTCATTGGTGAAGGTTATCCCCGCCCCCTACACATTAGCCCCGCCCCCTTTCATAACTCATGATCCGTTTGTCGTAGAGTCTTGTGGGAGGTGTCATATCACTCAGCAGAGAGTGCCTGTTTCATTGGTGAAGGTTATGCCCGCCCCCTACACATTAGCCACGCCCCCTTTCATTACTCATGATCCGTTTGTCGTAGAGTCTTGTGGGAGGTGTTATATCGCTCAGCAGAGAGTGCCTGTTTCATTGGTGAAGGTTATGCCCGCCCCCTACACATTAGCCACGCCCCCCTTCATAACTTGTGAACCGCTTGTCGTAGAGCCTTGCGGCAGGCGTCGTGGCGCTCGTCAGAGTTTCGGCTTCACGGTGCCCGGCCGCGTCGGTCGGCGTCCCGCCAGCATCCCCGACGCGCAAGGGGCGAGGGCCCGTTCATCGCTGCTTGCAGCTTTAATTAGGGCCCGAGCACGAAAGTGCCAGGACCCAACGGTGTCCTGGCACGAAGTGCAAGGAACCTATTGTTTTTCTGGGGATTATTATTAGGGCCCGAGCACGAAAGTGCCAGGACCCAACGGTGTCCTGGCACGAAGTGCAAGGAACCTATTGTTTTTCTGGGGATTATTATTAGGGCCCGAGCACGAAAGTGCCAGGACCCAACGGTGTCCTGGCACGAAGTGCAAGGAACCTATTGTTTTTCTGGGGATTATTATTATTATTAGGGCCCGAGCACGAAAGTGCCAGGACCCAACGGTGTCCTGGCACGAAGTGCAAGGAACCTATTGTTTTTCTGGGGATTATTATTATTATTCTTTTTCCGCTGCAAGATCGCGTTTTTGACGACCTTAGCCATCCCCAAAACTCACGAAAAGTGGAGTATGCGTCAGAACTGGTGGGAAATTCAATGTTCTGGAGTGACTGGGCTCGGGTGTCTCCAGAGGGCTCCATAGCGCCCCCTAACGTATGCAGTTTTTCAGAGAAAGTTTTCTTCGATCTTCACGAAATTCAAGTATGTCATTGCTCACGCCCTCATACCTGGATTAAATGATTTTGAGATTTCTTCGGCAAACAGGAAGTCAGCCATGTTGGACTTCCTGCGTGATTTTAGAATTTACGAACGCATATTTGAAGACTTTAGGATGCACAAAAATTTATGAAACTTTACACACACATCCAAACTAGTAATTACTTAATTTTAGTGGTGAAATTTTGCTTGGGCGTGGCATGTTGGCTCTCTAGCGCCCCCCTTATGTCTTTCAGATTTTGAACATACCTTTAGGTACTCGAAAACTCATGAAATTTGGCAAGATGATAGACACCTGTGAACTTTATTTAAATATATAGCCATTAGGCTCAGTGTGTTTAGCCGGCTCTATAGCGCCCCCTAACGCGTTGAAATTTTAACTTTGTCAAAGTTGATCCGATAATCATGAAATTTGGTATGCATATCCCACTCATCATTTGAAACATATTCCTCATTGGGTTTCATTAGCTCCGCCCACCCGGAAGTCGGCCATATTGGATTTCATGTCACTTTTAGCATTTTATAGGCCGCGTACTTTAACGAACTCCTCCTACAGATTTAATCAGATCGATTTGAAATTTGGTCAGGACCATCTTAAGACCTTGAAGATGAAAAGTTATTAAAATCGTGAGTTTTCACTTAACGAGCGGAACGTGGCGTGGCGTCCATTTTGAGCCATTCGCCATGAAACAGGCAGTTATTGTAACTCAACTGTACATAGTCCGATCTGCCCCAAATCTCTCAGGTATGATGGTGGTCCAGTACTGATGACATGTATATGAAAAATTATACTCATAGCCCCGCCCCAAGACGTTAGCCCCGCCCCCTTTCATATCTCATGAACCGTTTATAGTAGAGTCTTGCGGGAGGTGTCATATCACTCAGCAGAGAGTGCCTGTTTCATTGGGGATGGTTAGCCCCGCCCCCTACACATTAGCCCCGCCCCCTTTCATAACTCATGATCCGTTTGTAGTAGAGTCTTGTGGGGGGTGTCATATCACTCAGCAGAGAGTGCCTGTTTCATTGGTGAAAGTTATGCCCGCCCCCTACACATTAGCCACGCCCCCTTTCATAACTCGTGATCCGTTTGTCGTAGAGTCTTGTGGGAGGTGTTATATCGCTCAGCAGAGAGTGCCTGTCGTAGAGCCTTGCGGCAGGCGTCGTGGCGCTCGTCAGAGTTTCGGCTTCACGGTGCCCGGCCGCGTCGGTCGGCGTCCCGCCAGCATCCTCGACGCGCAAGGGGCGAGGGCCCGTTCATCGCTGCTTGCAGCTTTAATTAGGGCCCGAGCACGAAAGTGCCAGGACCCAACGGTGTCCTGGCACGAAGTGCAAGGAACCTATTGTTTTTCTGGGGATTATTATTAGGGCCCGAGCACGAAAGTGCCAGGACCCAACGGTGTCCTGGCACGAAGTGCAAGGAACCTATTGTGTTTCTGGGGATTATTATTATTATTATTATTAGGGCCCCGAGCACGAAAGTGCCAGGACCCAACGGTGTCCTGGCACGAAGTGCAAGGACCCTATTGTTTTTCTGGGGATTATTATTATTCTTTTTCCGCTGCAAGATCGCGTTTTTGACGACCTTAGCCATCCCCAAAACTCACGAAAAGTGGAGTATGCGTCAGAACTGGTGGGAAATTCAATGTTCTGGAGTGACTGGGCTCGGGTGTCTCCAGAGGGCTCCATAGCGCCCCCTAACGTACGCAGTTTTTCAGAGAAAGTTTCTTCGATCTTCACGAAATTCAAGTATGTCATTGCTCACGCCCTCATACCTGGATTAAATGATTTTGAGATTTCTTCGGCAAACAGGAAGTCAGCCATGTTGGACTTCCTGCGTGATTTTAGAATTTACGAACGCATATTTGAAGACTTTAGGATGCACAAAAATTTATGAAACTTTACACACACATCCAAACTAGTAATTACTTCATTTTAGTGGTGAAATTTTGCTTGGGCGTGGCATGTTGGCTCTCTAGCGCCCCCTTATGTCTTTCAGATTTTGAACATACCTTTAGGTACTCGAAAACTCATGAAATTTGGCAAGATGATAGACACCTGTGAACTTTATTTAAATATATAGCCATTAGGCTCAGTGTGTTTAGCCGGCTCTATAGCGCCCCCTAACGCGTTGAAATTTTAACTTTGTCAAAGTTGATCCGATAATCATGAAATTTGGTATGCATATCCCACTCATCATTTGAAACATATTCCTCATTGGGTTTCATTAGCTCCGCCCACCCGGAAGTCGGCCATATTGGATTTCATGTCACTTTTAGCATTTTATAGGCCGCGTACTTTAACGAACTCCTCCTACAGATTTAATCAGATCGATTTGAAATTTGGTCAGGACCATCTTAAGACCTTGAAGATGAAAAGTTATTAAAATCGTGAGTTTTCACTTAACGAGCGGAACGTGGCGTGGCGTCCATTTTGAGCCATTCGCCATGAAACAGGCAGTTATTGTAACTCAACTGTACATAGTCCGATCTGCCCCAAATCTCTCAGGTATGATGGTGGTCCAGTACTGATGACATGTATATGAAAAATTATACTCATAGCCCCGCCCCAAGACGTTAGCCCCGCCCCCTTTCATATCTCATGAACCGTTTATAGTAGAGTCTTGCGGGAGGTGTCATATCACTCAGCAGAGAGTGCCTGTTTCATTGGGGATGGTTAGCCCCGCCCCCTACACATTAGCCCCGCCCCCTTTCATAACTCATGATCCGTTTGTAGTAGAGTCTTGTGGGGGGTGTCATATCACTCAGCAGAGAGTGCCTGTTTCATTGGTGAAAGTTATGCCCGCCCCCTACACATTAGCCACGCCCCCTTTCATAACTCGTGATCCGTTTGTCGTAGAGTCTTGTGGGAGGTGTTATATCGCTCAGCAGAGAGTGCCTGTCGTAGAGCCTTGCGGCAGGCGTCGTGGCGCTCGTCAGAGTTTCGGCTTCACGGTGCCCGGCCGCGTCGGTCGGCGTCCCGCCAGCATCCTCGACGCGCAAGGGGCGAGGGCCCGTTCATCGCTGCTTGCAGCTTTAATTATTATTCTTTTTCCGCTGGTAGATCGCGTTTTTGACGACCTTAGCCATCCCCAAAACTCACGAAAAGTGGAGTATGCGTCAGAACTGGTGGGAAATTCAATGTTCTGGAGTGACTGGGCTCGGGTGTCTCCAGAGGGCTCCATAGCGCCCCCTAACGTACGCAGTTTTTCCGAGAAAGTTTCTTCGATCTTCACGAAATTCAAGTATGTCATTGCTCACGCCCTCATACCTGGATTAAATGATTTTGAGATTTCTTCGGCCAACAGGAAGTCAGCCATGTTGGACTTCCTGCGTGATTTTAGAATTTACGAACGCATATTTGAAGACTTTAGGATGCACAAAAAATAATGAAACTTTACACGCACATCCAAACTCGTAATTAGTTTATTTTAGTGGTGAAATTTTGCTTGGGCGTCGCATGTTGGCTCTCTAGCGCCCCCTTATGTCTTTCAGATTTTGAACATACCTTTAGGTACTCGAAAACTCATGAAATTTGGCAAAATGATAGACACCTGTGAACTTCATTTAAATGTATAGCCATTAGGCTCAGTGTGTTTAGCCGGCTCTATAGCGCCCCCTAACGCGTTGAAATTTTAACTTTGTCAAAGTTGATCCGATATTCATGAAATTTGGTATGCATATCCCACTCATCATTTGAAACATATTCCTCATTGGATTTCATTAGCTCCGCCCACCCGGAAGTCGGCCATATTGGATTTCATGTCACTTTTAGCGTTTTATAGGCCGCGTACTTTAACGAACTCCTCCTACAGATTTAATCAGATCGAGTTGAAATTTGGTCAGGACCATCTTAAGACCTTGAGGATGAAAAGTTATTAAAATCGTGAGTTTTCACTTAACGAGCGGACCGTGGCGTGGCGGCCATTTTGAGCCATTCGCCATGAAACAGGCAGTTATTGTAACTCAACTGTACATAGTCCGATCTGCCCCAAATCTCTCAGGTATGATGGTGCTCCAGTACTGATGACATGTATATGAAAAATTATACTCATAGCCCCGCCCCAAGACGTTAGCCCCGCCCCCTTTCATAACTCATGAACCGTTTGTCGTAGAGTCTTGCGGGAGGTGTCATATCACTCAGCAGAGAGTGCCTGTTTCATTGGTGAAGGTTATCCCCGCCCCCTACACATTAGCCACGCCCCCTTTCATAACTCATGATCTGTTTGTCGTAGAGTCTTGTGGGATGTGTCATATCACTCAGCAGAGAGTGGGTTAACCCTAACTCAACTGTACATAGTTCGATCTGCCCCAAATTTCTCAGGTATGATAAGGGTCCAGTCCTGATTATATGTAAATGCAAAAATATAGTCATAGCCCCGCCCCCTTTCATAACTCATGAACCGTTTGTCGTACAGGCTTATGGGAGGTGTCATATCACTCAGCAGAGAGTTCCTGTTTTATTGGTTAAGGTTGGCCCCGCCCCCTACACATAGCACCGCCCCCTTTCATAACTCATGAACCGTTTGTCGTAGAGTCTTGTGGGAGGTGTCATATCACTCAGCAGAGAGTGCCTGTTAAGTTGGTATTGTTATCCCCGCTCCCTATACATTAGCCACGCCCCCTTTCATATCTCATGAACCGTTTATAGTAGAGTCTTGTGGGAGGTGTCATATCACTCAGCAGAGAGTGCCTGTTTCATTGGTGAAAGTTATGCCCGCCCCCTACACATTAGCCCCGCCCCCTTTCATAACTCATGAACTGTTTGTCGTAGAGTCTTGTGGGAGGTGTTATATCACTCAGCAGAGAGTGCCTGTTAAGTTGGTGTTGTTATCCCCGCCTCCTACACATTAGCCACGCCCCCCTTCATAACTCGTGAACCGCTTGTCGTAGAGCCTTGCGGCAGGTGTCGTGGCGCTCGTCAGAGTTTCGGCTTCACGGTGCCCGGCCGCGTCGGTCGGCGTCCCGCCAGCATCCCACGACGCGCAAGGGGCGAGGGCCCGTTCATCGCTGCTTGCAGCTTTAATTAGGGCCCGAGCACGAAAGTGCCAGGACCCAACGGTGTCCTGGCACGAAGTGCAAGGAACCTATTGTTTTTCTGGGGATTATTATTATTCTTTTTCCGCTGCAAGATCGCGTTTTTGACGACCTTAGCCATCCCCAAAACTCACGAAAAGTGGAGTATGCGTCAGAACTGGTGGGAAATTCAATGTTCTGGAGTGACTGGGCTCGGGTGTCTCCAGAGGGCTCCATAGCGCCCCCTAACGTACGCAGTTTTTCAGAGAAAGTTTCTTCGATCTTCACGAAATTCAAGTATGTCATTGCTCACGCCCTCATACCTGGATTAAATGATTTTGAGATTTCTTCGGCAAACAGGAAGTCAGCCATGTTGGACTTCCTGCGTGATTTTAGAATTTACGAACGCATATTTGAAGACTTTAGGATGCACAAAAATTTATGAAACTTTACACACACATCCAAACTAGTAATTACTTAATTTTAGTGGTGAAATTTTGCTTGGGCGTGGCATGTTGGCTCTCTAGCGCCCCCTTATGTCTTTCAGATTTTGAACATACCTTTAGGTACTCGAAAACTCATGAAATTTGGCAAGATGATAGACACCTGTGAACTTTATTTAAATATATAGCCATTAGGCTCAGTGTGTTTAGCCGGCTCTATAGCGCCCCCTAACGCGTTGAAATTTTAACTTTGTCAAAGTTGATCCGATAATCATGAAATTTGGTATGCATATCCCACTCATCATTTGAAACATATTCCTCATTGGGTTTCATTAGCTCCGCCCACCCGGAAGTCGGCCATATTGGATTTCATGTCACTTTTAGCATTTTATAGGCCGCGTACTTTAACGAACTCCTCCTACAGATTTAATCAGATCGATTTGAAATTTGGTCAGGACCATCTTAAGACCTTGAAGATGAAAAGTTATTAAAATCGTGAGTTTTCACTTAACGAGCGGAACGTGGCGTGGCGTCCATTTTGAGCCATTCGCCATGAAACAGGCAGTTATTGTAACTCAACTGTACATAGTCCGATCTGCCCCAAATCTCTCAGGTATGATGGTGGTCCAGTACTGATGACATGTATATGAAAAATTATACTCATAGCCCCGCCCCAAGACGTTAGCCCCGCCCCCTTTCATATCTCATGAACCGTTTATAGTAGAGTCTTGCGGGAGGTGTCATATCACTCAGCAGAGAGTGCCTGTTTCACTGGGGATGGTTAGCCCCGCCCCCTACACATTAGCCCCGCCCCCTTTCATAACTCATGATCCGTTTGTAGTAGAGTCTTGTGGGGGGTGTCATATCACTCAGCAGAGAGTGCCTGTTTCATTGGTGAAAGTTATGCCCGCCCCCTACACATTAGCCACGCCCCCTTTCATAACTCGTGATCCGTTTGTCGTAGAGTCTTGTGGGAGGTGTTATATCGCTCAGCAGAGAGTGCCTGTCGTAGAGCCTTGCGGCAGGCGTCGTGGCGCTCGTCAGAGTTTCGGCTTCACGGTGCCCGGCCGCGTCGGTCGGCGTCCCGCCAGCATCCTCGACGCGCAAGGGGCGAGGGCCCGTTCATCGCTGCTTGCAGCTTTAATTATTATTATTATTCTTTTTCCGCTGGTAGATCGCGTTTTTGACGACCTTAGCCATCCCCAAAACTCACGAAAAGTGGAGTATGCGTCAGAACTGGTGGGAAATTCAATGTTCTGGAGTGACTGGGCTCGGGTGTCTCCAGAGGGCTCCATAGCGCCCCCTAACGTACGCAGTTTTTCCGAGAAAGTTTCTTCAATCTTCACGAAATTCAAGTATGTCATTGCTCACGCCCTCATACCTGGATTAAATGATTTTGAGATTTCTTCGGCCAACAGGAAGTCAGCCATGTTGGACTTCCTGCGTGATTTTAGAATTTACGAACGCATATTTGAAGACTTTAGGATGCACAAAAAATAATGAAACTTTACACGCACATCCAAACTCGTAATTAGTTTATTTTAGTGGTGAAATTTTGCTTGGGCGTCGCATGTTGGCTCTCTAGCGCCCCCTTATGTCTTTCAGATTTTGAACATACCTTTAGGTACTCGAAAACTCATGAAATTTGGCAAAATGATAGACACCTGTGAACTTCATTTAAATGTATAGCCATTAGGCTCAGTGTGTTTAGCCGGCTCTATAGCGCCCCCTAACGCGTTGAAATTTTAACTTTGTCAAAGTTGATCCGATATTCATGAAATTTGGTATGCATATCCCACTCATCATTTGAAACATATTCCTCATTGGATTTCATTAGCTCCGCCCACCCGGAAGTCGGCCATATTGGATTTCATGTCACTTTTAGCGTTTTATAGGCCGCGTACTTTAACGAACTCCTCCTACAGATTTAATCAGATCGAGTTGAAATTTGGTCAGGACCATCTTAAGACCTTGAGGATGAAAAGTTATTAAAATCGTGAGTTTTCACTTAACGAGCGGACCGTGGCGTGGCGGCCATTTTGAGCCATTCGCCATGAAACAGGCAGTTATTGTAACTCAACTGTACATAGTCCGATCTGCCCCAAATCTCTCAGGTATGATGGTGCTCCAGTACTGATGACATGTATATGAAAAATTATACTCATAGCCCCGCCCCAAGACGTTAGCCCCGCCCCCTTTCATAACTCATGAACCGTTTGTCGTAGAGTCTTGCGGGAGGTGTCATATCACTCAGCAGAGAGTGCCTGTTTCATTGGTGAAGGTTATCCCCGCCCCCTACACATTAGCCACGCCCCCTTTCATAACTCATGATCTGTTTGTCGTAGAGTCTTGTGGGATGTGTCATATCACTCAGCAGAGAGTGGGTTAACCCTAACTCAACTGTACATAGTTCGATCTGCCCCAAATTTCTCAGGTATGATAAGGGTCCAGTCCTGATTATATGTAAATGCAAAAATATAGTCATAGCCCCGCCCCCTTTCATAACTCATGAACCGTTTGTCGTACAGGCTTATGGGAGGTGTCATATCACTCAGCAGAGAGTTCCTGTTTTATTGGTTAAGGTTGGCCCCGCCCCCTACACATAGCACCGCCCCCTTTCATAACTCATGAACCGTTTGTCGTAGAGTCTTGTGGGAGGTGTCATATCACTCAGCAGAGAGTGCCTGTTAAGTTGGTATTGTTATCCCCGCTCCCTATACATTAGCCACGCCCCCTTTCATATCTCATGAACCGTTTATAGTAGAGTCTTGTGGGAGGTGTCATATCACTCAGCAGAGAGTGCCTGTTTCATTGGTGAAAGTTATGCCCGCCCCCTACACATTAGCCCCGCCCCCGTTCATAACTCATGAACTGTTTGTCGTAGAGTCTTGTGGGAGGTGTTATATCACTCAGCAGAGAGTGCCTGTTAAGTTGGTGTTGTTATCCCCGCCTCCTACACATTAGCCACGCCCCCCTTCATAACTCGTGAACCGCTTGTCGTAGAGCCTTGCGGCAGGTGTCGTGGCGCTCGTCAGAGTTTCGGCTTCACGGTGCCCGGCCGCGTCGGTCGGCGTCCCGCCAGCATCCCCGACGCGCAAGTAGGGGCGAGGGCCCGTTCATCGCTGCTTGCAGCTTTAATTATTATTCTTTTTCCGCTGGTAGATCGCGTTTTTGACGACCTTAGCCATCCCCAAAACTCACGAAAAGTGGAGTATGCGTCAGAACTGGTGGGAAATTCAATGTTCTGGAGTGACTGGGCTCGGGTGTCTCCAGAGGGCTCCATAGCGCCCCCTAACGTACGCAGTTTTTCCGAGAAAGTTTCTTCGATCTTCACGAAATTCAAGTATGTCATTGCTCACGCCCTCATACCTGGATTAAATGATTTTGAGATTTCTTCGGCCAACAGGAAGTCAGCCATGTTGGACTTCCTGCGTGATTTTAGAATTTACGAACGCATATTTGAAGACTTTAGGATGCACAAAAAATAATGAAACTTTACACGCACATCCAAACTTGTAATTAGTTTATTTTAGTGGTGAAATTTTGCTTGGGCGTCGCATGTTGGCTCTCTAGCGCCCCCTTATGTCTTTCAGATTTTGAACATACCTTTAGGTACTCGAAAACTCATGAAATTTGGCAAAATGATAGACACCTGTGAACTTCATTTAAATGTATAGCCATTAGGCTCAGTGTGTTTAGCCGGCTCTATAGCGCCCCCTAACGCGTTGAAATTTTAACTTTGTCAAAGTTGATCCAATATTCATGAAATTTGGTATGCATATCCCACTCATCATTTGAAACATATTCCTCATTGGATTTCATTAGCTCCGCCCACCCGGAAGTCGGCCATATTGGATTTCATGTCACTTTTAGCGTTTTATAGGCCGCGTACTTTAACGAACTCCTCCTACAGATTTAATCAGATCGAGTTGAAATTTGGTCAGGACCATCTTAAGACCTTGAGGATGAAAAGTTATTAAAATCGTGAGTTTTCACTTAACGAGCGGACCGTGGCGTGGCGGCCATTTTGAGCCATTCGCCATGAAACAGGCAGTTATTGTAACTCAACTGTACATAGTCCGATCTGCCCCAAATCTCTCAGGTATGATGGTGCTCCAGTACTGATGACATGTATATGAAAAATTATACTCATAGCCCCGCCCCAAGACGTTAGCCCCGCCCCCTTTCATAACTCATGAACCGTTTGTCGTAGAGTCTTGCGGGAGGTGTCATATCACTCAGCAGAGAGTGCCTGTTTCATTGGTGAAGGTTATCCCCGCCCCCTACACATTAGCCACGCCCCCTTTCATAACTCATGATCTGTTTGTCGTAGAGTCTTGTGGGATGTGTCATATCACTCAGCAGAGAGTGGGTTAACCCTAACTCAACTGTACATAGTTCGATCTGCCCCAAATTTCTCAGGTATGATAAGGGTCCAGTCCTGATTATATGTAAATGCAAAAATATAGTCATAGCCCCGCCCCCTTTCATAACTCATGAACCGTTTGTCGTACAGGCTTATGGGAGGTGTCATATCACTCAGCAGAGAGTTCCTGTTTTATTGGTTAAGGTTGGCCCCGCCCCCTACACATAGCACCGCCCCCTTTCATAACTCATGAACCGTTTGTCGTAGAGTCTTGTGGGAGGTGTCATATCACTCAGCAGAGAGTGCCTGTTAAGTTGGTATTGTTATCCCCGCTCCCTATACATTAGCCACGCCCCCTTTCATATCTCATGAACCGTTTATAGTAGAGTCTTGTGGGAGGTGTCATATCACTCAGCAGAGAGTGCCTGTTTCATTGGTGAAAGTTATGCCCGCCCCCTACACATTAGCCCCGCCCCCGTTCATAAATCATGAACTGTTTGTCGTAGAGTCTTGTGGGAGGTGTTATATCACTCAGCAGAGAGTGCCTGTTAAGTTGGTGTTGTTATCCCCGCCTCCTACACATTAGCCACGCCCCCCTTCATAACTCGTGAACCGCTTGTCGTAGAGCCTTGCGGCAGGTGTCGTGGCGCTCGTCAGAGTTTCGGCTTCACGGTGCCCGGCCGCGTCGGTCGGCGTCCCGCCAGCATCCCCGACGCGCAAGTAGGGGCGAGGGCCCGTTCATCGCTGCTCGCAGCTTTAATTAGGGCCCGAGCACGAAAGTGCCAGGACCCAACGGTGTCCTGGCACGAAGTGCAAGGAACCTATTGTTTTTCTGGGGATTATTATCATTATTAGGGCCCGAGCACGAAAGTGCCAGGACCCAACGGTGTCCTGGCACGAAGTGCAAGGAACCTATTGTTTTTCTGGGGATTATTATTATTATTAGGGCCCGAGCACGAAAGTGCCAGGACCCAACGGTGTCCTGGCACGAAGTGCAAGGAACCTATTGTTTTTCTGGGGATTATTATTAGGGCCCGAGCACGAAAGTGCCAGGACCCAACGGTGTCCTGGCACGAAGTGCAAGGAACCTATTGTTTTTCTGGGGATTATTATTATTATTCTTTTTCCGCTGCAAGATCGCGTTTTTGACGACCTTAGCCATCCCCAAAACTCACGAAAAGTGGAGTATGCGTCAGAACTGGTGGGAAATTCAATGTTCTGGAGTGACTGGGCTCGGGTGTCTCCAGAGGGCTCCATAGCGCCCCCTAACGTACGCAGTTTTTCAGAGAAAGTTTCTTCGATCTTCACGAAATTCAAGTATGTCATTGCTCACGCCCTCATACCTGGATTAAATGATTTTGAGATTTCTTCGGCAAACAGGAAGTCAGCCATGTTGGACTTCCTGCGTGATTTTAGAATTTACGAACGCATATTTGAAGACTTTAGGATGCACAAAAATTTATGAAACTTTACACACACATCCAAACTAGTAATTACTTCATTTTAGTGGTGAAATTTTGCTTGGGCGTGGCATGTTGGCTCTCTAGCGCCCCCTTATGTCTTTCAGATTTTGAACATACCTTTAGGTACTCGAAAACTCATGAAATTTGGCAAGATGATAGACACCTGTGAACTTTATTTAAATATATAGCCATTAGGCTCAGTGTGTTTAGCCGGCTCTATAGCGCCCCCTAACGCGTTGAAATTTTAACTTTGTCAAAGTTGATCCGATAATCATGAAATTTGGTATGCATATCCCACTCATCATTTGAAACATATTCCTCATTGGGTTTCATTAGCTCCGCCCACCCGGAAGTCGGCCATATTGGATTTCATGTCACTTTTAGCATTTTATAGGCCGCGTACTTTAACGAACTCCTCCTACAGATTTAATCAGATCGATTTGAAATTTGGTCAGGACCATCTTAAGACCTTGAAGATGAAAAGTTATTAAAATCGTGAGTTTTCACTTAACGAGCGGAACGTGGCGTGGCGTCCATTTTGAGCCATTCGCCATGAAACAGGCAGTTATTGTAACTCAACTGTACATAGTCCGATCTGCCCCAAATCTCTCAGGTATGATGGTGGTCCAGTACTGATGACATGTATATGAAAAATTATACTCATAGCCCCGCCCCAAGACGTTAGCCCCGCCCCCTTTCATATCTCATGAACCGTTTATAGTAGAGTCTTGCGGGAGGTGTCATATCACTCAGCAGAGAGTGCCTGTTTCATTGGGGATGGTTAGCCCCGCCCCCTACACATTAGCCCCGCCCCCTTTCATAACTCATGATCCGTTTGTAGTAGAGTCTTGTGGGGGGTGTCATATCACTCAGCAGAGAGTGCCTGTTTCATTGGTGAAAGTTATGCCCGCCCCCTACACATTAGCCACGCCCCCTTTCATAACTCGTGATCCGTTTGTCGTAGAGTCTTGTGGGAGGTGTTATATCGCTCAGCAGAGAGTGCCTGTCGTAGAGCCTTGCGGCAGGCGTCGTGGCGCTCGTCAGAGTTTCGGCTTCACGGTGCCCGGCCGCGTCGGTCGGCGTCCCGCCAGCATCCTCGACGCGCAAGGGGCGAGGGCCCGTTCATCGCTGCTTGCAGCTTTAATTATTCTTTTTCCGCTGCAAGATCGCGTTTTTGACGACCTTAGCCATCCCCAAAACTCACGAAAAGTGGAGTATGCGTCAGAACTGGTGGGAAATTCAATGTTCTGGAGTGACTGGGCTCGGGTGTCTCCAGAGGGCTCCATAGCGCCCCCTAACGTACGCAGTTTTTCAGAGAAAGTTTCTTCGATCTTCACGAAATTCAAGTATGTCATTGCTCACGCCCTCATACCTGGATTAAATGATTTTGAGATTTCTTCGGCAAACAGGAAGTCAGCCATGTTGGACTTCCTGCGTGATTTTAGAATTTACGAACGCATATTTGAAGACTTTAGGATGCACAAAAATTTATGAAACTTTACACACACATCCAAACTAGTAATTACTTCATTTTAGTGGTGAAATTTTGCTTGGGCGTGGCATGTTGGCTCTCTAGCGCCCCCTTATGTCTTTCAGATTTTGAACATACCTTTAGGTACTCGAAAACTCATGAAATTTGGCAAGATGATAGACACCTGTGAACTTTATGTAACTGTATAGCCATTAGGCTCAGTGTGTTTAGCCGGCTCTATAGCGCCCCCTAACGCGTTGAAATTTTAACTTTGTCAAAGTTGATCCGATAATCATGAAATTTGGTATGCATATCCCACTCATCATTTGAAACATATTCCTCATTGGGTTTCATTAGCTCCGCCCACCCGGAAGTCGGCCATATTGGATTTCATGTCACTTTTAGCATTTTATAGGCCGCGTACTTTAACGAACTCCTCCTACAGATTTAATCAGATCGATTTGAAATTTGGTCAGGACCATCTTAAGACCTTGAAGATGAAAAGTTATTAAAATCGTGAGTTTTCACTTAACGAGCGGAACGTGGCGTGGCGTCCATTTTGAGCCATTCGCCATGAAACAGGCAGTTATTGTAACTCAACTGTACATAGTCCGATCTGCCCCAAATCTCTCAGGTATGATGGTGGTCCAGTACTGATGACATGTATATGAAAAATTATACTCATAGCCCCGCCCCAAGACGTTAGCCCCGCCCCCTTTCATATCTCATGAACCGTTTATAGTAGAGTCTTGCGGGAGGTGTCATATCACTCAGCAGAGAGTGCCTGTTTCATTGGGGATGGTTAGCCCCGCCCCCTACACATTAGCCCCGCCCCCTTTCATAACTCATGATCCGTTTGTAGTAGAGTCTTGTGGGGGGTGTCATATCACTCAGCAGAGAGTGCCTGTTTCATTGGTGAAAGTTATGCCCGCCCCCTACACATTAGCCACGCCCCCTTTCATAACTCGTGATCCGTTTGTCGTAGAGTCTTGTGGGAGGTGTTATATCGCTCAGCAGAGAGTGCCTGTCGTAGAGCCTTGCGGCAGGCGTCGTGGCGCTCGTCAGAGTTTCGGCTTCACGGTGCCCGGCCGCGTCGGTCGGCGTCCCGCCAGCATCCTCGACGCGCAAGGGGCGAGGGCCCGTTCATCGCTGCTTGCAGCTTTAATTAGGGCCCGAGCACGAAAGTGCCAGGACCCAACGGTGTCCTGGCACGAAGTGCAAGGAACCTATTGTTTTTCTGGGGATTATTATTAGGGCCCGAGCACGAAAGTGCCAGGACCCAACGGTGTCCTGGCACGAAGTGCAAGGAACCTATTGTTTTTCTGGGGATTATTATTATTATTCTTTTTCCGCTGCGAGATCGCGTTTTTGACGACCTTAGCCATCCCCAAAACTCACGAAAAGTGGAGTATGCGTCAGAACTGGTGGGAAATTCAATGTTCTGGAGTGACTGGGCTCGGGTGTCTCCAGAGGGCTCCATAGCGCCCCCTAACGTACGCAGTTTTTCAGAGAAAGTTTCTTCGATCTTCACGAAATTCAAGTATGTCATTGCTCACGCCCTCATACCTGGATTAAATGATTTTGAGATTTCTTCGGCAAACAGGAAGTCAGCCATGTTGGACTTCCTGCGTGATTTTAGAATTTACGAACGCATATTTGAAGACTTTAGGATGCACAAAAATTTATGAAACTTTACACACACATCCAAACTAGTAATTACTTAATTTTAGTGGTGAAATTTTGCTTGGGCGTGGCATGTTGGCTCTCTAGCGCCCCCTTATGTCTTTCAGATTTTGAACATACCTTTAGGTACTCGAAAACTCATGAAATTTGGCAAGATGATAGACACCTGTGAACTTTATTTAAATATATAGCCATTAGGCTCAGTGTGTTTAGCCGGCTCTATAGCGCCCCCTAACGCGTTGAAATTTTAACTTTGTCAAAGTTGATCCGATAATCATGAAATTTGGTATGCATATCCCACTCATCATTTGAAACATATTCCTCATTGGGTTTCATTAGCTCCGCCCACCCGGAAGTCGGCCATATTGGATTTCACGTCACTTTTAGCATTTTATAGGCCGCGTACTTTAACGAACTCCTCCTACAGATTTAATCAGATCGATTTGAAATTTGGTCAGGACCATCTTAAGACCTTGAAGATGAAAAGTTATTAAAATCGTGAGTTTTCACTTAACGAGCGGAACGTGGCGTGGCGTCCATTTTGAGCCATTCGCCATGAAACAGGCAGTTATTGTAACTCAACTGTACATAGTCCGATCTGCCCCAAATCTCTCAGGTATGATGGTGGTCCAGTACTGATGACATGTATATGAAAAATTATACTCATAGCCCCGCCCCAAGACGTTAGCCCCGCCCCCTTTCATATCTCATGAACCGTTTATAGTAGAGTCTTGCGGGAGGTGTCATATCACTCAGCAGAGAGTGCCTGTTTCATTGGGGATGGTTAGCCCCGCCCCCTACACATTAGCCCCGCCCCCTTTCATAACTCATGATCCGTTTGTAGTAGAGTCTTGTGGGGGGTGTCATATCACTCAGCAGAGAGTGCCTGTTTCATTGGTGAAAGTTATGCCCGCCCCCTACACATTAGCCACGCCCCCTTTCATAACTCGTGATCCGTTTGTCGTAGAGTCTTGTGGGAGGTGTTATATCGCTCAGCAGAGAGTGCCTGTCGTAGAGCCTTGCGGCAGGCGTCGTGGCGCTCGTCAGAGTTTCGGCTTCACGGTGCCCGGCCGCGTCGGTCGGCGTCCCGCCAGCATCCTCGACGCGCAAGGGGCGAGGGCCCGTTCATCGCTGCTTGCAGCTTTAATTAGGGCCCGAGCACGAAAGTGCCAGGACCCAACGGTGTCCTGGCACGAAGTGCAAGGAACCTATTGTTTTTCTGGGTATTATTATTCTTTTTCTGCTGGAATATCGCGTTTTTGACGACCTTAGCCATCCCCAAAACTCACGAAAAGTGGAGTATGCGTCAGAACTGGTGGGAAATTCAATGTTCTGGAGTGACTGGGCTCGGGTTTCTCCAGGGGGCTCCATAGCGCCCCCTAACGTACGCAGTTTTTCAGAGAAAGTTTCTTCGATCTTCACGAAATTCAAGTATGTCATTGCTCACGCCCTCATACCTGGATTAAATGATTTTGAGATTTTTTCGGCAAACAGGAAGTCAGCCATGTTGGATTTCCTGCGTGATTTTAGAATTTACGAACGCATATTTGAAGACTTTAGGATGCACAAAAATTTATGAAACTTTACACGCATATCCAAACTAGTAATTACTTTATTTTAGTAGTGAAATTTTGCTTGGGCGTGGCATATTTGCTCTCTAGCGCCCCCTTATGTCTTTTAGATTTTGAACATACCTTTAGGTACTCGAAAACTCATGAAATTTGGCAAATGATAGACACCTGTGAACTTTATGTAAATGTGTAGCCATTAGGCTCAGTGTGTTTAGCCGGCTCTATAGCGCCCCCTAACGCGTTGAAATTTTAACTTTGTCAAAGTTGATCCGATATTCATGAAATTTGGTATGCATATCCCACTCATCATTTGAAACATATTCCTCATTGGGTTTCATTAGCTCCGCCCACCCGGAAGTCGGCCATATTGGATTTCATGTCACTTTTAGCGTTTTATTGGCCGCGTACTTTAACGAACTCCTCCTACAGATTTAATCAGATCGATTTGAAATTTGGTCAGGACCATCTTAAGACCTTGAGGATGAAAAGTTATTAAAATCGTGAGTTTTCACTTAACGATCGGACCGTAGCGTGGCGGCCATTTTGAGCCATTCGCCATGAAACAGGCAGTTATTGTAACTCAACTGTACATAGTCCGATCTGCCCCAGATTTCTCAGGTATGATGGTGCTCCAGTACTGATGACATGTATATGAAAAATTATACTCATAGCCCCGCCCCAAGACGTTAGCCCCGCCCCCGTTCATATCTCATGAACCGTTTATAGTAGAGTCTTGCGGGAGGTGTCATATCACTCAGCAGAGAGTGCCTGTTTCATTGGGGATGGTTAGCCCCGCCCCCTACACATTAGCCCCGCCCCCTTTCATAACTCATGATCCGTTTGTCGTAGAGTCTTGTGGGAGGTGTCATATCACTCAGCAGAGAGTGCCTGTTTCATTGGTGAAAGTTATGCCCGCCCCCTACACATTAGCCACGCCCCCTTTCATAACTCGTGATCCGTTTGTCGTAGAGCCTTGCGGCAGGCGTCGTCGTGCTCGTCAGAGTTTCGGCTTCACCGTGCCCGGCCGCGTCGGTCGGCCTCCCGCCAGCATCCCCGACGCGCAAGGGGCGAGGGCCCGTTCATCGCTGCTTGCAGCTTTAATTATTATTCTTTTTCCGCTGCAAGATCGCGTTTTTGACGACCTTAGCCATCCCCAAAACTCACGAAAAGTGGAGTATGCGTCAGAACTGGTGGGAAATTCAATGTTCTGGAGTGACTGGGCTCGGGTGTCTCCAGAGGGCTCCATAGCGCCCCCTAACGTACGCAGTTTTTCAGAGAAAGTTTCTTCGATCTTCACGAAATTCAAGTATGTCATTGCTCACGCCCTCATACCTGGATTAAATGATTTTGAGATTTCTTCAGCAAACAGGAAGTCAGCCATGTTGGACTTCCTGCGTGATTTTAGAATTTACGAACGCATATTTGAAGACTTTAGGATGCACAAAAATTTATGAAACTTTACACACACATCCAAACTAGTAATTACTTAATTTTAGTGGTGAAATTTTGCTTGGGCGTGGCATGTTGGCTCTCTAGCGCCCCCTTATGTCTTTCAGATTTTGAACATACCTTTAGGTACTCGAAAACTCATGAAATTTGGCAAGATGATAGACACCTGTGAACTTTATTTAAATATATAGCCATTAGGCTCAGTGTGTTTAGCCGGCTCTATAGCGCCCCCTAACGCGTTGAAATTTTAACTTTGTCAAAGTTGATCCGATAATCATGAAATTTGGTATGCATATCCCACTCATCATTTGAAACATATTCCTCATTGGGTTTCATTAGCTCCGCCCACCCGGAAGTCGGCCATATTGGATTTCATGTCACTTTTAGCATTTTATAGGCCGCGTACTTTAACGAACTCCTCCTACAGATTTAATCAGATCGATTTGAAATTTGGTCAGGACCATCTTAAGACCTTGAAGATGAAAAGTTATTAAAATCGTGAGTTTTCACTTAACGAGCGGAACGTGGCGTGGCGTCCATTTTGAGCCATTCGCCATGAAACAGGCAGTTATTGTAACTCAACTGTACATAGTCCGATCTGCCCCAAATCTCTCAGGTATGATGGTGGTCCAGTACTGATGACATGTATATGAAAAATTATACTCATAGCCCCGCCCCAAGACGTTAGCCCCGCCCCCTTTCATATCTCATGAACCGTTTATAGTAGAGTCTTGCGGGAGGTGTCATATCACTCAGCAGAGAGTGCCTGTTTCATTGGGGATGGTTAGCCCCGCCCCCTACACATTAGCCCCGCCCCCTTTCATAACTCATGATCCGTTTGTAGTAGAGTCTTGTGGGGGGTGTCATATCACTCAGCAGAGAGTGCCTGTTTCATTGGTGAAAGTTATGCCCGCCCCCTACACATTAGCCACGCCCCCTTTCATAACTCGTGATCCGTTTGTCGTAGAGTCTTGTGGGAGGTGTTATATCGCTCAGCAGAGAGTGCCTGTCGTAGAGCCTTGCGGCAGGCGTCGTGGCGCTCGTCAGAGTTTCGGCTTCACGGTGCCCGGCCGCGTCGGTCGGCGTCCCGCCAGCATCCTCGACGCGCAAGGGGCGAGGGCCCGTTCATCGCTGCTTGCAGCTTTAATTATTATTCTTTTTCCGCTGGTAGATCGCGTTTTTGACGACCTTAGCCATCCCCAAAACTCACGAAAAGTGGAGTATGCGTCAGAACTGGTGGGAAATTCAATGTTCTGGAGTGACTGGGCTCGGGTGTCTCCAGAGGGCTCCATAGCGCCCCCTAACGTACGCAGTTTTTCAGAGAAAGTTTCTTCGATCTTCACGAAATTCAAGTATGTCATTGCTCACGCCCTCATACCTGGATTAAATGATTTTGAGATTTCTTCGGCAAACAGGAAGTCAGCCATGTTGGACTTCCTGCGTGATTTTAGAATTTACGAACGCATATTTGAAGACTTTAGGATGCACAAAAATTTATGAAACTTTACACACACATCCAAACTAGTAATTACTTCATTTTAGTGGTGAAATTTTGCTTGGGCGTGGCATGTTGGCTCTCTAGCGCCCCCTTATGTCTTTCAGATTTTGAACATACCTTTAGGTACTCGAAAACTCATGAAATTTGGCAAGATGATAGACACCTGTGAACTTTATTTAAATATATAGCCATTAGGCTCAGTGTGTTTAGCCGGCTCTATAGCGCCCCCTAACGCGTTGAAATTTTAACTTTGTCAAAGTTGATCCGATAATCATGAAATTTGGTATGCATATCCCACTCATCATTTGAAACATATTCCTCATTGGGTTTCATTAGCTCCGCCCACCCGGAAGTCGGCCATATTGGATTTCATGTCACTTTTAGCATTTTATAGGCCGCGTACTTTAACGAACTCCTCCTACAGATTTAATCAGATCGATTTGAAATTTGGTCAGGACCATCTTAAGACCTTGAAGATGAAAAGTTATTAAAATCGTGAGTTTTCACTTAACGAGCGGAACGTGGCGTGGCGTCCATTTTGAGCCATTCGCCATGAAACAGGCAGTTATTGTAACTCAACTGTACATAGTCCGATCTGCCCCAAATCTCTCAGGTATGATGGTGGTCCAGTACTGATGACATGTATATGAAAAATTATACTCATAGCCCCGCCCCAAGACGTTAGCCCCGCCCCCTTTCATATCTCATGAACCGTTTATAGTAGAGTCTTGCGGGAGGTGTCATATCACTCAGCAGAGAGTGCCTGTTTCATTGGGGATGGTTAGCCCCGCCCCCTACACATTAGCCCCGCCCCCTTTCATAACTCATGATCCGTTTGTAGTAGAGTCTTGTGGGGGGTGTCATATCACTCAGCAGAGAGTGCCTGTTTCATTGGTGAAAGTTATGCCCGCCCCCTACACATTAGCCACGCCCCCTTTCATAACTCGTGATCCGTTTGTCGTAGAGTCTTGTGGGAGGTGTTATATCGCTCAGCAGAGAGTGCCTGTCGTAGAGCCTTGCGGCAGGCGTCGTGGCGCTCGTCAGAGTTTCGGCTTCACGGTGCCCGGCCGCGTCGGTCGGCGTCCCGCCAGCATCCTCGACGCGCAAGGGGCGAGGGCCCGTTCATCGCTGCTTGCAGCTTTAATTATTATTAGGGCCCGAGCACGAAAGTGCCAGGACCCAACGGTGTCCTGGCACGAAGTGCAAGGAACCTATTGTTTTTCTGGGGATTATTATTAGGGCCCGAGCACGAAAGTGCCAGGACCCAACGGTGTCCTGGCACGAAGTGCAAGGAACCTATTGTTTTTCTGGGGATTATTAGGGCCCGAGCACGAAAGTGCCAGGACCCAACGGTGTCCTGGCACGAAGTGCAAGGAACCTATTGTTTTTCTGGGGATTATTATTATTATTCTTTTTCCGCTGCAAGATCGCGTTTTTGACGACCTTAGCCATCCCCAAAACTCACGAAAAGTGGAGTATGCGTCAGAACTGGTGGGAAATTCAATGTTCTGGAGTGACTGGGCTCGGGTGTCTCCAGAGGGCTCCATAGCGCCCCCTAACGTACGCAGTTTTTCAGAGAAAGTTTCTTCGATCTTCACGAAATTCAAGTATGTCATTGCTCACAGCCCTCATACCTGGATTAAATGATTTTGAGATTTCTTCGGCAAACAGGAAGTCAGCCATGTTGGACTTCCTGCGTGATTTTAGAATTTACGAACGCATATTTGAAGACTTTAGGATGCACAAAAATTTATGAAACTTTACACACACATCCAAACTAGTAATTACTTAATTTTAGTGGTGAAATTTTGCTTGGGCGTGGCATGTTGGCTCTCTAGCGCCCCCTTATGTCTTTCAGATTTTGAACATACCTTTAGGTACTCGAAAACTCATGAAATTTGGCAAGATGATAGACACCTGTGAACTTTATTTAAATATATAGCCATTAGGCTCAGTGTGTTTAGCCGGCTCTATAGCGCCCCCTAACGCGTTGAAATTTTAACTTTGTCAAAGTTGATCCGATAATCATGAAATTTGGTATGCATATCCCACTCATCATTTGAAACATATTCCTCATTGGGTTTCATTAGCTCCGCCCACCCGGAAGTCGGCCATATTGGATTTCATGTCACTTTTAGCATTTTATAGGCCGCGTACTTTAACGAACTCCTCCTACAGATTTAATCAGATCGATTTGAAATTTGGTCAGGACCATCTTAAGACCTTGAAGATGAAAAGTTATTAAAATCGTGAGTTTTCACTTAACGAGCGGAACGTGGCGTGGCGTCCATTTTGAGCCATTCGCCATGAAACAGGCAGTTATTGTAACTCAACTGTACATAGTCCGATCTGCCCCAAATCTCTCAGGTATGATGGTGGTCCAGTACTGATGACATGTATATGAAAAATTATACTCATAGCCCCGCCCCAAGACGTTAGCCCCGCCCCCTTTCATATCTCATGAACCGTTTATAGTAGAGTCTTGCGGGAGGTGTCATATCACTCAGCAGAGAGTGCCTGTTTCATTGGGGATGGTTAGCCCCGCCCCCTACACATTAGCCCCGCCCCCTTTCATAACTCATGATCCGTTTGTAGTAGAGTCTTGTGGGGGGTGTCATATCACTCAGCAGAGAGTGCCTGTTTCATTGGTGAAAGTTATGCCCGCCCCCTACACATTAGCCACGCCCCCTTTCATAACTCGTGATCCGTTTGTCGTAGAGTCTTGTGGGAGGTGTTATATCGCTCAGCAGAGAGTGCCTGTCGTAGAGCCTTGCGGCAGGCGTCGTGGCGCTCGTCAGAGTTTCGGCTTCACGGTGCCCGGCCGCGTCGGTCGGCGTCCCGCCAGCATCCTCGACTTCGCAAGGGGCGAGGGCCCGTTCATCGCTGCTTGCAGCTTTAATTAGGGCCCGAGCACGAAAGTGCCAGGACCCAACGGTGTCCTGGCACGAAGTGCAAGGAACCTATTGTTTTTCTGGGGATTATTATTATTATTATTCTTTTTCCGCTGGTAGATCGCGTTTTTGACGACCTTAGCCATCCCCAAAACTCACGAAAAGTGGAGTATGCGTCAGAACTGGTGGGAAATTCAATGTTCTGGAGTGACTGGGCTCGGGTGTCTCCAGAGGGCTCCATAGCGCCCCCTAACGTACGCAGTTTTTCAGAGAAAGTTTCTTCGATCTTCACGAAATTCAAGTATGTCATTGCTCACGCCCTCATACCTGGATTAAATGATTTTGAGATTTCTTCGGCAAACAGGAAGTCAGCCATGTTGGACTTCCTGCGTGATTTTAGAATTTACGAACGCATATTTGAAGACTTTAGGATGCACAAAAATTTATGAAACTTTACACACACATCCAAACTAGTAATTACTTCATTTTAGTGGTGAAATTTTGCTTGGGCGTGGCATGTTGGCTCTCTAGCGCCCCCTTATGTCTTTCAGATTTTGAACATACCTTTAGGTACTCGAAAACTCATGAAATTTGGCAAGATGATAGACACCTGTGAACTTTATTTAAATATATAGCCATTAGGCTCAGTGTGTTTAGCCGGCTCTATAGCGCCCCCTAACGCGTTGAAATTTTAACTTTGTCAAAGTTGATCCGATAATCATGAAATTTGGTATGCATATCCCACTCATCATTTGAAACATATTCCTCATTGGGTTTCATTAGCTCCGCCCACCCGGAAGTCGGCCATATTGGATTTCATGTCACTTTTAGCATTTTATAGGCCGCGTACTTTAACGAACTCCTCCTACAGATTTAATCAGATCGATTTGAAATTTGGTCAGGACCATCTTAAGACCTTGAAGATGAAAAGTTATTAAAATCGTGAGTTTTCACTTAACGAGCGGAACGTGGCGTGGCGTCCATTTTGAGCCATTCGCCATGAAACAGGCAGTTATTGTAACTCAACTGTACATAGTCCGATCTGCCCCAAATCTCTCAGGTATGATGGTGGTCCAGTACTGATGACATGTATATGAAAAATTATACTCATAGCCCCGCCCCAAGACGTTAGCCCCGCCCCCTTTCATATCTCATGAACCGTTTATAGTAGAGTCTTGCGGGAGGTGTCATATCACTCAGCAGAGAGTGCCTGTTTCATTGGGGATGGTTAGCCCCGCCCCCTACACATTAGCCCCGCCCCCTTTCATAACTCATGATCCGTTTGTAGTAGAGTCTTGTGGGGGGTGTCATATCACTCAGCAGAGAGTGCCTGTTTCATTGGTGAAAGTTATGCCCGCCCCCTACACATTAGCCACGCCCCCTTTCATAACTCGTGATCCGTTTGTCGTAGAGTCTTGTGGGAGGTGTTATATCGCTCAGCAGAGAGTGCCTGTCGTAGAGCCTTGCGGCAGGCGTCGTGGCGCTCGTCAGAGTTTCGGCTTCACGGTGCCCGGCCGCGTCGGTCGGCGTCCCGCCAGCATCCTCGACGCGCAAGGGGCGAGGGCCCGTTCATCGCTGCTTGCAGCTTTAATTATTATTCTTTTTTCCGCTGCAAGATCGCGTTTTTGACGACCTTAGCCATCCCCAAAACTCACGAAAAGTGGAGTATGCGTCAGAACTGGTGGGAAATTCAATGTTCTGGAGTGACTGGGCTCGGGTGTCTCCAGAGGGCTCCATAGCGCCCCCTAACGTACGCAGTTTTTCAGAGAAAGTTTCTTCGATCTTCACGAAATTCAAGTATGTCATTGCTCACGCCCTCATACCTGGATTAAATGATTTTGAGATTTCTTCGGCAAACAGGAAGTCAGCCATGTTGGACTTCCTGCGTGATTTTAGAATTTACGAACGCATATTTGAAGACTTTAGGATGCACAAAAATTTATGAAACTTTACACACACATCCAAACTAGTAATTACTTCATTTTAGTGGTGAAATTTTGCTTGGGCGTGGCATGTTGGCTCTCTAGCGCCCCCTTATGTCTTTCAGATTTTGAACATACCTTTAGGTACTCGAAAACTCATGAAATTTGGCAAGATGATAGACACCTGTGAACTTTATTTAAATATATAGCCATTAGGCTCAGTGTGTTTAGCCGGCTCTATAGCGCCCCCTAACGCGTTGAAATTTTAACTTTGTCAAAGTTGATCCGATAATCATGAAATTTGGTATGCATATCCCACTCATCATTTGAAACATATTCCTCATTGGGTTTCATTAGCTCCGCCCACCCGGAAGTCGGCCATATTGGATTTCATGTCACTTTTAGCATTTTATAGGCCGCGTACTTTAACGAACTCCTCCTACAGATTTAATCAGATCGATTTGAAATTTGGTCAGGACCATCTTAAGACCTTGAAGATGAAAAGTTATTAAAATCGTGAGTTTTCACTTAACGAGCGGAACGTGGCGTGGCGTCCATTTTGAGCCATTCGCCATGAAACAGGCAGTTATTGTAACTCAACTGTACATAGTCCGATCTGCCCCAAATCTCTCAGGTATGATGGTGGTCCAGTACTGATGACATGTATATGAAAAATTATACTCATAGCCCCGCCCCAAGACGTTAGCCCCGCCCCCTTTCATATCTCATGAACCGTTTATAGTAGAGTCTTGCGGGAGGTGTCATATCACTCAGCAGAGAGTGCCTGTTTCATTGGGGATGGTTAGCCCCGCCCCCTACACATTAGCCCCGCCCCCTTTCATAACTCATGATCCGTTTGTAGTAGAGTCTTGTGGGGGGTGTCATATCACTCAGCAGAGAGTGCCTGTTTCATTGGTGAAAGTTATGCCCGCCCCCTACACATTAGCCACGCCCCCTTTCATAACTCGTGATCCGTTTGTCGTAGAGTCTTGTGGGAGGTGTTATATCGCTCAGCAGAGAGTGCCTGTCGTAGAGCCTTGCGGCAGGCGTCGTGGCGCTCGTCAGAGTTTCGGCTTCACGGTGCCCGGCCGCGTCGGTCGGCGTCCCGCCAGCATCCTCGACGCGCAAGGGGCGAGGGCCCGTTCATCGCTGCTTGCAGCTTTAATTATTATTCTTTTTCCGCTGCAAGATCGCGTTTTTGACGACCTTAGCCATCCCCAAAACTCACGAAAAGTGGAGTATGCGTCAGAACTGGTGGGAAATTCAATGTTCTGGAGTGACTGGGCTCGGGTGTCTCCAGAGGGCTCCATAGCGCCCCCTAACGTACGCAGTTTTTCAGAGAAAGTTTCTTCGATCTTCACGAAATTCAAGTATGTCATTGCTCACGCCCTCATACCTGGATTAAATGATTTTGAGATTTCTTCGGCAAACAGGAAGTCAGCCATGTTGGACTTCCTGCGTGATTTTAGAATTTACGAACGCATATTTGAAGACTTTAGGATGCACAAAAATTTATGAAACTTTACACACACATCCAAACTAGTAATTACTTCATTTTAGTGGTGAAATTTTGCTTGGGCGTGGCATGTTGGCTCTCTAGCGCCCCCTTATGTCTTTCAGATTTTGAACATACCTTTAGGTACTCGAAAACTCATGAAATTTGGCAAGATGATAGACACCTGTGAACTTTATTTAAATATATAGCCATTAGGCTCAGTGTGTTTAGCCGGCTCTATAGCGCCCCCTAACGCGTTGAAATTTTAACTTTGTCAAAGTTGATCCGATAATCATGAAATTTGGTATGCATATCCCACTCATCATTTGAAACATATTCCTCATTGGGTTTCATTAGCTCCGCCCACCCGGAAGTCGGCCATATTGGATTTCATGTCACTTTTAGCATTTTATAGGCCGCGTACTTTAACGAACTCCTCCTACAGATTTAATCAGATCGATTTGAAATTTGGTCAGGACCATCTTAAGACCTTGAAGATGAAAAGTTATTAAAATCGTGAGTTTTCACTTAACGAGCGGAACGTGGCGTGGCGTCCATTTTGAGCCATTCGCCATGAAACAGGCAGTTATTGTAACTCAACTGTACATAGTCCGATCTGCCCCAAATCTCTCAGGTATGATGGTGGTCCAGTACTGATGACATGTATATGAAAAATTATACTCATAGCCCCGCCCCAAGACGTTAGCCCCGCCCCCTTTCATATCTCATGAACCGTTTATAGTAGAGTCTTGCGGGAGGTGTCATATCACTCAGCAGAGAGTGCCTGTTTCATTGGGGATGGTTAGCCCCGCCCCCTACACATTAGCCCCGCCCCCTTTCATAACTCATGATCCGTTTGTAGTAGAGTCTTGTGGGAGGTGTCATATCACTCAGCAGAGAGTGCCTGTTTCATTGGTGAAGGTTATGCCCGCCCCCTACACATTAGCCACGCCCCCTTTCA